>NW_017728910.1:11292933-11295528 GCF_001723895.1 Crocodylus porosus | reverse complement strand
TTTAATTTAGAGAGGAAAATGCTTCCTCTCCTTTTAATGTTCCTATAACAAAACTTAAAAATATAAACACACAACTACAGACTCAATTATGTCTATCCCTCTACAGGTCAACAAGTTTCTCAAACTTGTGAAAATATGAACTTGTATGACTTTGGGGCCTACTATATAGGCCTGTGTGAAGCAGCTAGTATTCACTTTGGATTTGGATTGAGTCTATTTGGGGGAGAAAGCTTCAAATTGATTCAGACCTTTTTATTGGTCTCCTGATTCAATTCCGATTCAGAGATTCAGCCACCGAATAAGACCGAATCTCCTCCAGATTGAATTGGTACCTGAAGCTTCGCACAGCCCTACTGCTTTATTATTACTTGGTACTGCTTGTACATGACCAAATTATGTCTTCTTAGAGCATAAACTCCAAAATGCAGAGTTGGATGATAATATGTCTATGTAAAAAAATGTATTCATGATATGACCAAAAACTCTGGGAAAAGGAATACCTGAACTGAATTTGAGGCTTACCCCAAAAGATTGGAAATGACCACAGTAAAAAGGAACTTTGTAAAAAGTTTAAGTGCTGTATTTTTCTCTGTATTAGGGGGGAAAAAAGTCTATAATACTAATTACAAAGGACTGAATGCAAAGTACAGAGAAGGTAGAAGTAAAAAAAAATCCCTTTGCAAACACAGAAATCTTCTGAAACATGGAAGGAAGACAATCAGTAACTCAAAATATAAGTAACTTTATCACGGGTTAGAGTTAGAATGATGCTAACAAAGAAAAGAAAAAAGCTAAAAGGGGCTGAAGGCTAAATGGAATATGAATACTTCTATTGCAGGTTGCCTCAATACTATTATATTGGCGGAAGAAAAATTGAGAGACATGCGAACACGGTCTGCACATCAATATCAACCCACCTTCAAGCAGTTTGACTTCGTTGGACTCTACTACAGGGTGTTTTAAAAACAATCTATCCACCTACTGTACTACAGTAACAATTTCAGTGCTTCCTCAACAATTTCAGTGAATTTAAAGAGGATTCGCTAAAACTGAAGATCAGCTACTATTACTATATTTCATCTGAATAACAAGGGTTTGAGCATAATGAAAGGAGTTGAAAGTTATTTGAACTGAATACATTGTTTACTATATATCAGATTTTGATTTTATTTGCTGTAAGAATTTTCTAGTAAAAAAGATCGATGCTTTACAGAATTGTCTCCAATATTGCAGTGGTGAGTGTGGCTTGAGACAGAGGCTGTGGGAATGTGATTAAAACAGTGTTCTTGTGCCTAACTGGCTACATGTCAGCAGGAAAGGCAAGCTGAACCCACAATGGCTTCTTGCCAGTAGCAAAACTAAGCCGAAGCTGACCTCTTAACACTTCCCCTCACAGCTGAGAGCCAGTCAACTGGATATTCATGGTTTTTCTTTTGGATAGCAGCAGGAATATGAATGCTATGTAAAATAAGCAGCCATTATCTTTACTGTACAAAGAGAAGAAAAATGAAAAGAAGTCTCAGCATTCCTTCTCATGCTGAAGATAAAGGAAAGAGGAATCAAGGTATTAATTTATAGGTGTGCCCCACCTGTTTCCATTTAGGGTATCCTCTTTTCTGTCCGACCTGGACAGGGAAAAGACAAGTAGGTATCTTCATTGTCTCTTGACCTAGCAAAGACTCACCCCAGTTAGCAAACTCAACATTCACGGGGAAGGAGAGTGGTGCTATGTTAGTGAGATGACTGCATGAACAGCTTGGATTTTAAACATGGTTGTCTCATGTTGTTCCTTGAGACATGATGTTAACATGACATAACAACATCAACCTCAGGAAGGAGACTATACTACATGAGTTACAGCATATCAGAACCTGTTGTTCAAATAATAATGTTGCTTTGTCCTACTTCGGTACATAATTGAAATAAAATAAAGCACAATAAAATTAGCTGATCCCATAATGCCCTTAGGTTTAACTTTGCTTTAGAAATCTTTACGCGGTTCTTAATACTTTCAGCGGTATGCCGAGGAAGGACGGAGCATGAATTTTCATGATTATTCTCTTAGATTTGTCCATTGTTCAGACCCTCATTAAGCATAGATAACTATTATAAGACCTTATGCAATCCTTTAAATGTGTAGATATTAAATTACAATGGCATCCTCAATCGCTATATTCCTATATGTACAGAATTATAATTAGGATACCTTAATCATATAAATAGAATACGTAGGAGTGCTGATCATGAAAAAGGATCTCACTGCAGTAAGCACTGTACACAGACAGAACAAAAAAACCAGTCCCTCCCCCAAAGAAATGACAAGCTGGGTATCAGCTAAGAGGGAACAGATAAATATAGGGAATGGGGATATAGAAGGAAACAATGAGACAATACTGGCAGGATTAGGAATGGTCTCATTTCTTTTCAGTTTTAGACATTTCAAAAAATGAGACTTTTAAGGAGGTTTTTGAAGGAGGCTATTGAGTCAATTTTGCAAATGTTTAGGGGACACTTTCAAATGGGCAGCACGAGTGAAGCAAAAGTGTGTCTCTTTGAAAATGCATCCAGTGGAAGATTGGCATTGCTGAGGCAGGA
>NW_017728910.1:11284419-11291988 GCF_001723895.1 Crocodylus porosus | reverse complement strand
TGTTACATTATGGTTCAAAAACCTGGCAAATTATAATTGGCTCTTGTCTAATTAAATCCCCTTTTTTCCCCCCACACTGTTTATGAGTTCAGCTTCCTTGGAAGATAAAGATTAAGGTCATCCTCTCATCTGGTCAGGCCATCAAAATAACAAGAAAAAATGCTAGCTTAAAGAAGCAGCAATATATGTGTATTGCATCGGAAAGCTACAGCATGTATGCCAGACCTGAGCTGGCTCTTCCACCAGCTGAGGGTCCTGTGCATTGTATTTGTGTTTGCTTGGCTGCTTTAAGGAAAGAAGAATAATTTTAAAATTAATACTTAGAAAACCCCAACACTCAACCCTTTGAGAAACTAAGTACTTCTATGATACACAGCATCCTCTTAAAGAAATAGAGTGGTATTTCCCAGTGTATTTGGATACATGTTGATCTATAAGACAAGAGGTAACTGTTCATTGGAGATGGACAAATTTGCATGACTTTTTTCCTAAGGGTTTTCAGTTTCTTAAGTTTTTTGAAAGCCTTTCCCATGAAAGTCCAGCCTGTTGGGGAGAGAGAAATCTCCATGCATCTAAATGACACTTAGAGATGTACAGTTTTGCCACTTTATGTAACAGATAGAAATCTGTGGATTTTTTGCAACATTCATAAGGGGCCATAACATATTTCTAGGGGGAAAAAGGAGACAAAGTAGGTTAGACTTGAAAGTTATGCAATATTCACAAAGGTTTTCAAAGACACAAGAACCTGCGTATTTCCAAACTAACATGCAATGTTGTAAGATTTTGTCCTATTTAACAGAATTTATTTGGAAAATAAGCTGCAATAAAACTAAATAAAAATATGGATAAGAAGAACATTGTTTACTAACATGATAGCTTTTTTTGTAAAAATTAAACCGAAGATGGGCTTATTTGTATTTTCCTGTATACTTTTACCCTCTTACTTTACTCCTGGGCAGTGCTGGTTTTTAATCAGTATGGTATTGCAAAATTTTGTGCTCAGAAAATTTTACCATTGGCACTGAGAGATAATGAACTTCTAGAAGTGGGTTTTCCCCCAGGTGACAATAAGAAATTAAATGAATGAAATAATAGCTTTTAATTATGTCACTGCTTTTGTATATATTTCCTGATATTTTTCTGAGCTTCACTGTTCTTAAACAGTCTGAGGTGGGAGGACGGATACAAGCTGAGGTGGCAGCCGTGGTGGTGCTTTCAAAGCAGTTCACCTTAGCTTATCTCTGCTCTCGATTGCCAGCAATGCAAGGTTTACTATAACCTTGCTAGAAGAACCAGCAGACTAATTTAACACTTCATCCATTGTGCATAAAAGAATTAATAACTTTTGCATTGTCTTCTGCATCAAGTCCACCCATTCATTCATCCATTGAGGGCTTTATCCAATTTATCTTGTATACTTAGGGGTACCATGCGATGCTGCTCAATATTAGCACTGTTAGCTGTGCAAATACTTAGACATGATTCACAAGATAAACCCAGAGATTTCAAATAAACTCCTTTGACCTGATCCAAATAAGGATTGATGCATGTGCTCAACTTTAAGCATAGCATCAAAAATATTCTCTGTTGTTGTCTTTCTGAATTCTTTAAAAAAGAAGAATTGCTCCTATTTTTCTATAGTAAAAAAAGAGTGAAGGCTAAGAACTGACATTTTGGAGGGGTGCCTTGAGTTTAACTAGGGGTAGCTTCAGTCTGAAAAGGTTGAGAAATATGGCTGTATCTGTTGTATAATCCCTCTTTAAAAATGACCTGTTTTCTTATAGAAGTAATCAAAAAGATTGGCTGCGAGAAGCAAAAAAAAAAAAGCAAAGAGAATCTAGGGACATGTACGTGAAGATTTTGAACAAAATTATCTTCTAGTGAGCAAAAAACAGGATCTACATTAAATAGTTATTCCTGTCACTATGTAGGCCTTCAGATATTAAAAATGTCTCCTACTTGCCACATTTTTGGTTGTCTCACAGTAGCAGGAGTATACAAGGAGGTTTGTGAGTAGTGCTGCCTCTGCATCTCATTCAGAATAATCTTGTCTCATTTTTTTTGGAGAAAATGTTGTAAAGGGAAATCTTTTGTTTGAAATAGTTTGTTTTGTATTGTTTTCCATTCATTTCTTTCTTTGTTTTCCAAATCACTCCTATCCTCAAAAAAATTCAACACATCTGAAGACAGGCATCAGATTGCATATATAAAATACCATGGTCTTCAATCTAGCAAGGTATTAAACTCCGTTGACCTGATACAAATAAGCATTGATGCATGTGCTCAACTTTAAGCATGTGAGTTGACATGCTAAGTGAAATCATATTCTACTGACATTGGCAATCACTATATCACTGATTGAGATGAATGAGGCTTTTTGTCAGTGTAAAGTTAAGCAGGAGCTTAAATTCTTGGATGGATTGGGAGGAACAGCTATACTCTGCTTAATTAAAGTTTAGCTCACAGTTTTCTGGTTTCATTTGTTTTAACAGAAATATCCCAAGTTTAAAATGGTGCTTTCTGATGGAGTCCAGGGGTTTTCAGGTTCTGCCAATGATTCATATGTTTCAGTAGCTGAATTAGAATAACATTATATTTCTAACAATTCCACTCCATTTCAGGTTGGAGTGTCACAAGCATTTTTTTTTGAGACTAGGAATAAACATTATTTGTCCTACAGTCTTTAGAGACTTTAGTAACCCTCATATGCCACTTATTGATAAATACACACATGTACTGTATTTTTCTCAGGCGCTAGTTTTTAGATAAAATGAGAAACATTAATTTTCTCTGAGATAGGGCTCATGCTTTTTGATCAGTGTATTACTAACGGGCCCGGTTTTAAATCTGCAACGGGAATGCAGTTGGTTAAAGGGAAGAAACTGTTATATTTAAAGCATTATTCATAGAAAAACAATATGTCTTAATAGAAAAGAATAATTAAGTCTGGTTCACCTGTTATAAGACTATAAATCCTATCTAAGATTCACAGAAAACATTGACAGTGGTGCACCACATCAACTCCAGCGTGCAGATCCAAAGTGGCACAATAGCTGAAGTTTTAAATCTGTGACTGGTCCCAAATTCATAGTGCCGCATTCCTAAATTCTTTCTACAGTTTCAGTTATATATTATATTCTTCAGCGTCAGTTCTAAAAGGCTTGCTGTGACTTATCACACAGGCTCATTTAACCAAAGGACTGTCTAAATTTCAGTGGCCAATAACTTGATTCATCTACGTGATTGGCCTATCTTAATCCCAAACATTTAGACATCATGTATCTCACACAGAATAACCTTTCAAATATGAATTCATCTCTGATAATTAGATTAAGTGGTTAATTGTAGTTTACATTGTGTAGGTACTAAGCAAGTTTAGTGAACTATTCTCTGTATTTAAATAATACTGTCCTCTATCGGACAGAATCAGCACTATATAATAACATGCTATATATCCTAGAAATAGTTCAAAGACTTGGAGCCTGTGTTCTTGGAATAAGAGGATGAGTTAAATCACTACTGCCACTACAGAGTCATGCTGTGCTTCACAAAGAAATCTGTGAAGTTTTTTCACTGGCTAGAGATTTGTCATATTAATTATAAGGATAAAACAAAAAAGATGCAGTAGTATCTTAAAAGGATATTCCCAAGTATTCCTAGCAGAGTAAGAAAATTCTGCTTCATAGAAACTTTAGAAATGTATAATTCATTAGGAAAAGGGGCACTAAAACCTTTTGCATAGGTTTGTACACTAGTAACCAGACCGTAGAATCTCTGAGTCAACTGCTTCTTCCCTACCCCACCAATATAATACTGCCTGCAAAAGTTTTTCAAGATACCTTAACCAAAACTGACATATTTGCCTGAAATGAAATTCTGAGAAACTGGTTGAATCATTTCTCATCTTAATCATTTGAAATAATTGTAATAATTTCTAATTTTAACATGTAGTGGCTTATAGTAATACAATCAAGTCATTGCTATTTTATATTATTTGTTTAATTTATGAACATGCATAGGCACTTTACTCTCGGCTACATGCCCATTGCTGGGACTCTACAGCCATAAATATGTACAGTTAGTCAATTTTCCAACAAAAACTTCTTTGTTTAGGAGAGGGGTAAGTGCAGTACCAGAAACTACTTAAAATATTTAGAGGCAGGGATTTTTTGTGGTGTGTTGTGTTTTTTTTTTTTTAATTGGACAAACACTATAGTTGACAGAGCTGGTGGACAAGCCTTCAGGCATGAAGTGACCTTCCTCAGGTCTTGATGACCTAAAGCTTGCTCAACAGCTCTCCCAACTATACAGTTATTCCAATAAAAAAAAAATCACAAAAAATCCTAGTTTTGCATACATTTCCTGGGCCAGCACAGTACAGGAACACTCCAACCCTATTTAAATATTTAGGCACTTCTTGAAAATTGAATACGTTCCTGATTTTCAGTTTCAACAGAAGTAGAATTATTGTACAAACCCACTGGTAATGCCATTCATTCAAACAATTCTATATGAGCCTCCAAATCATCTTCCTTAGTCATCCATGGCATTTTGAATAAGGAATAGTTCCTTTGCAGCCATTCTTGCTGCAGGGCACCTTGCCATTGTTGCAAGCCTAAAAGCTGGCCAATGGCCTGAAGGGCCTGCCCCAACAACTCTGCATGTGATATAACTGTAGACCCTGGATCGGATCACTGATCCTTTACTGTTCCTGGTCAATTCACCGCTGTAACACTCCCACTTATAAGCCATATTATTTTCCTCGAGAGCCTGTATAATTGGAAGCCCCTTGACTCTCCTGCCATGATTTTGATGGTAATTAAATTAACAGGAGGGGTTCAGTGTTATCAGTAAAGAGGCTCCACTTAGGGTTGCTGTTCTTTTCCAAACCCTTCCCCCACATTAAAAAAAAAATGTTTTTTAAAATATAATATAAAAATCTTTATACTTTAATCTGGCAGTTGGCTAAACATGGCATTTGGGAGAACTTGGCACAGCAATTGCCAGAGCATCAATATCAATAAAAAAGTTAAAAAAACAAACTATATGGCAGCAGCATGTACAGCTGTGTGTGCCCACTCCCACCTGCTTCGGTTTACCACTCAGTGCTTTTTTAGTCAGAATTGTTTGCAAGTTTGAAAAAAATCTGTCAGTCGACAGGACTTAATAGAAAACTTTCAATTTAGCTAACGCTTCTGTAAACTAGTTTTTTTAAAACTTAGCAATTGGGGTGGGGGGCAGGAGGAAGGGAAGCTCACCATCTGGAAACATTTCTCATGGATATACAGAACAGTGTAGCATGTAGATGTGTTTAGCATGTCTCCTGCTAGCCAATGCTCTTGTGCTATTCTACCAAGAGCATATCAGCCAGTACTCAACTGAGCTGGTAAAATAATCCAATGAAAAAGAGTCAAATTTTGGCTGCAAATCAAGAAAAAAATAATCTGCAGAAGGAGCTCTATTAAACTCTGAAATAATTTTCCAAGAAAAGAAAAGAAAACCACACAATTAGCAGGGTTTAGAATAAACTGGGTATGGAGTACTGGAAAATATACTGGAGAGTAATCCACGTCCGAAGATGACAGGATAGAGGGCTTCATATGTTCTGTCTGTCTCTGAATCTTATGATTCCTTTCATTCTTAACTGCACTAAAAGACCCATGGAAACAAATTAGGAAAACTTTCATGGTTTGGAAGACGCAGAAACAAGAGGAAGGGGTGCTTAGGTCAGATATCATTTGTAAGGAACAGGTTGTCATAATCAGACAGATTCTGGACATTGGGGGGATCTAGGTAACCTACTTATAATGTTATCAAGGAAACCACATAGAATGCCTATTCCATGACTCCTTACTCTCAGCTACATGCCCATTTCTGGGACTGTACAGCCATAAATATGTACTACAGCCATAAATATGTACTGCAGCCACTTTCTA
Organism: Crocodylus porosus; assembly: GCF_001723895.1. Classification (NCBI taxonomy): domain Eukaryota; kingdom Metazoa; phylum Chordata; order Crocodylia; family Crocodylidae; genus Crocodylus; species Crocodylus porosus. The sequence continues at coordinate 11,286,049 of NW_017728910.1, read as the reverse complement.
ACTAATTAAATTTCCCAGGCCTTCCCTCCTTCCTCCGTCATCCTTAATTCACCATTCTAACTGCTTCAGTTGCTCTCCATTTAACCTGGAGAGCTTCCAGCTCGGTTGTACCTGTCTCTGAATTTTCTTGGGAGGGCTGGGATTTTGTGTTCTCTCTTATCATGGAATGGTACCTTTTCTTTGCCTTTTGTTCCCACTTGGTCCAGAGAAGTAGGATTACAAGGAGACTGAATTCTTACTGGGTCTTCAAGAATAGGAAGCTTAATTTTCTATGCAGTTGCTGTTATGCAAAAAGACCCTTTGCAGCATTACTGAGGTCAGAAAAGCGTCTGTCTTAAGGAAAGCACTAAACCCAGCAGGGCTGGTCCAGTGCAAGTGGTGTATATAGGAAGTGCCCTGTACTGGCAATGTGTAACGTTTGTCATGTACATGCACCAGCTCCTGTCCCACATGGGGCCTGTCCAGGGTGCGTAGTACACATGTACATCTGGGACATGTGGTACTTGTACCAGACTGGCCCTGTGCATTGGATCTGCCACATGGTCCATGGGCCTGATCTGGACTGGCTTCAGACTCATTGAACAGGGCTGAACTTGCAACATGTCCCGCCCCAACAAGACATGTGGTCTGAGGTGTTCACTGCATGTGGTACACATTCCAGACTGGCCCTGTATTTTGGCTCCAGCATGGGTGACCCATCTTTGAGTTTGATCCAAACTGACCCTGATACAGGGCTGGTCTGGCATGGATGTGAGAACCACACTCCAGGCCAGATCCACCCCACACGCAGCCCATGTCAGATGGGCTTCGTGTACATGCTGCACTGTGGCAAGCAACACTGTTGGCTGAATGATGTGGCTCTGCTGGATGGTACAGCCCAGAGTCTGTATCTCTGTACCCCTACTACAATATTATTCCTTAAAGTGTCTCTTTAAATAAAATTGCACGCATGCACCGAAACCCCATTAACTTAAAAAGTAACACCTTTGATAACACAGTTTGCAGCATAATTTTGGATAAGTAAATATTTTAGTATAGGTGCTTTCTTTATTGGAAACTCAACCCAATAGAGAATTATGTTTGTACTGCAGTGTATTCCCTTATCCTTGCTTGTGATTCCAGAACCACTACATGAAGAAGCTTATTCATGAAGCTCTGGATGGAGCTTGCCTCAGTTTTTTAGGCAGAGGACACACAAAACAGATCAAAGGTAAATGGTTCTCAAATGTCCTCTAGAAGCTGGACACCTTGGGCTGCTGCAAATATGTGATGTTGGTGGAGTTCTTTGTGAGGTGATTGGTTCTGTGATTTTTACCTGTGTGTTTGAATAATAGCGAATCGCTGGCTTCCTAACACCACTGGAGCCTATTTATGGCTTAGTTTGCTCAAGAAGGATTAAGTCCCTGCTCCTTCAGCTCTTCATTGACCACAGAGGCAGGTTTGCAAACACCAGTGTGAGATGTATGGAACAGGCACATCCCTACAGACTGCTGATACGATCTGCTGTCTCTGTGGAGACGAGCAACAACCTCATTTCCTTTTAATTAGATCATGAAATCATAACGAAGTAGTGCTAAAAGGGACTTCAGGAGGCACTCCTGTCCATAACTCTGCTCAAGGCAGGATTGTC
>NW_017728910.1:11270140-11284319 GCF_001723895.1 Crocodylus porosus | reverse complement strand
AGATATCATTTGTAAGGAACAGGTTGTCATAATCAGACAGATTCTGGACATTGGGGGGATCTAGGTAACCTACTTATAATGTTATCAAGGAAACCACATAGAATGCCTATTCCATGACTCCTTACTCTCAGCTACATGCCCATTTCTGGGACTGTACAGCCATAAATATGTACTACAGCCATAAATATGTACTGCAGCCACTTTCTAACTAATTAAATTTCCCAGGCCTTCCCTCCTTCCTCCGTCATCCTTAATTCACCATTCTAACTGCTTCAGTTGCTCTCCATTTAACCTGGAGAGCTTCCAGCTCGGTTGTACCTGTCTCTGAATTTTCTTGGGAGGGCTGGGATTTTGTGTTCTCTCTTATCATGGAATGGTACCTTTTCTTTGCCTTTTGTTCCCACTTGGTCCAGAGAAGTAGGATTACAAGGAGACTGAATTCTTACTGGGTCTTCAAGAATAGGAAGCTTAATTTTCTATGCAGTTGCTGTTATGCAAAAAGACCCTTTGCAGCATTACTGAGGTCAGAAAAGCGTCTGTCTTAAGGAAAGCACTAAACCCAGCAGGGCTGGTCCAGTGCAAGTGGTGTATATAGGAAGTGCCCTGTACTGGCAATGTGTAACGTTTGTCATGTACATGCACCAGCTCCTGTCCCACATGGGGCCTGTCCAGGGTGCGTAGTACACATGTACATCTGGGACATGTGGTACTTGTACCAGACTGGCCCTGTGCATTGGATCTGCCACATGGTCCATGGGCCTGATCTGGACTGGCTTCAGACTCATTGAACAGGGCTGAACTTGCAACATGTCCCGCCCCAACAAGACATGTGGTCTGAGGTGTTCACTGCATGTGGTACACATTCCAGACTGGCCCTGTATTTTGGCTCCAGCATGGGTGACCCATCTTTGAGTTTGATCCAAACTGACCCTGATACAGGGCTGGTCTGGCATGGATGTGAGAACCACACTCCAGGCCAGATCCACCCCACACGCAGCCCATGTCAGATGGGCTTCGTGTACATGCTGCACTGTGGCAAGCAACACTGTTGGCTGAATGATGTGGCTCTGCTGGATGGTACAGCCCAGAGTCTGTATCTCTGTACCCCTACTACAATATTATTCCTTAAAGTGTCTCTTTAAATAAAATTGCACGCATGCACCGAAACCCCATTAACTTAAAAAGTAACACCTTTGATAACACAGTTTGCAGCATAATTTTGGATAAGTAAATATTTTAGTATAGGTGCTTTCTTTATTGGAAACTCAACCCAATAGAGAATTATGTTTGTACTGCAGTGTATTCCCTTATCCTTGCTTGTGATTCCAGAACCACTACATGAAGAAGCTTATTCATGAAGCTCTGGATGGAGCTTGCCTCAGTTTTTTAGGCAGAGGACACACAAAACAGATCAAAGGTAAATGGTTCTCAAATGTCCTCTAGAAGCTGGACACCTTGGGCTGCTGCAAATATGTGATGTTGGTGGAGTTCTTTGTGAGGTGATTGGTTCTGTGATTTTTACCTGTGTGTTTGAATAATAGCGAATCGCTGGCTTCCTAACACCACTGGAGCCTATTTATGGCTTAGTTTGCTCAAGAAGGATTAAGTCCCTGCTCCTTCAGCTCTTCATTGACCACAGAGGCAGGTTTGCAAACACCAGTGTGAGATGTATGGAACAGGCACATCCCTACAGACTGCTGATACGATCTGCTGTCTCTGTGGAGACGAGCAACAACCTCATTTCCTTTTAATTAGATCATGAAATCATAACGAAGTAGTGCTAAAAGGGACTTCAGGAGGCACTCCTGTCCATAACTCTGCTCAAGGCAGGATTGTCCCTAAATCGTCCCAGTCATGTACTGTTAAAAGGTTCCAAGGATGGAGATTCCACAGCTTCTATGGGTAGCCTGTTACAATGCTTAACCACTCTCATAGTTAGAGAGTGCTTCCTAATAGCCAATCTGTATTTCCCTGACTGAAATTTGAGAATCATTGCTTCTAGTCCCGTCTCCGATGACCAAAGACATTTTAGTCTATTTCCATCCTCTTTGTAACTTCAAGCATTTGAAGACTAGATGGCTATTAATGTTTGTTGCTATATTAGAGGGTCTCCACTTATCATCCCTCCCCATTAATGTTTAATGAAACCCTACCATTTACCTGACCCCAGATGACCCAGGAAAAGAATTTCAATGCTGGGACACAGAGATCACACTTTTGAAGTGTAGCAGGTGCCTGGAAATCCCATGATTTAGGACTAGTGATAGGTTGTCAGTAGGGACAAGGAAGGGGGTTTTTTTTGCTATTGGCTTCTGGAAATTTTTTTCACCATCCGCTCAAGCATTGGGATAATGGACATAGTTAAAGGAAGGTTTTTTGGCCTGGAGTGCACGGGTGCTCATTGAGGTTGGGAAGGATGTTCCCTCCAGATCAGACTGGCATTTTCTAGTGGGCAGCTCACTTATGAGAGCGCTTGTCTCCCCTGCTTTTATCTATGCCATGTTCTGGGGGTGGTGTTTTGAGTATTGTGCTTGTGCTTGTGTTTGAAGGTTTAAAGTGGTGATTGATAGGGATTGATAGGCATGGGTGACTGGTGCCTCCTTAGACTGGGGGCGCACAGTTTAGGGGCATGAGTGGTGAGCAATGACTGCCTGCAGAAGCCTGAAGTAGTGTCAGCAGCAGTGTGTGTGTGTGTGTGGGGGGGGGGGGGGGGGTGAGTGGCAACCATCTTCAGAAGCTGGCAGCAGCGGTGGCAGCGTGGCAAGGGGCAACCATCCACAGAAGCTGGTGGCAGAGGCAAAGGGTGGTGGAGAACAGCAAATCTCATGAGGGCACGTGCCCCCTCTGTGCATCACCTATGTTCATAGGGGGCGGATTCAATGGCTCAAAAGCCCTTTCCATGTCCAGCTGCTGACAGAACCTGAACTGAGCAGAACAGAGCAGAGCAGAAAATGGAGCAGCGTTCTTGAAAAGAAAGGACCAAACAAATGGGTATATACCAAAATGAACGGTGACTGTGGAGGGGTGGGAGAGAGGGGTGTGGGGCAGAGGAAAATATGCAGCTAGAAAGGAAAAAAAATTGAGGCATGGAAAATAGAGCGAGTGACATAGTAGAGCGTTCTAAAACAAAGGTCTAGTTACCTGTACGTTGCTGGCTCCAAATTGTGGATGATGGGGAAATTTAACAATGTTAAGAAGTAATAGACATATGTAAGTTTTTAGTCTCAGTTAAAGTTGTGTATTGCGATTTCTTGCCTGAATACCATAGCAATGGTCCTGACTCTCTTCTGCTACATCTTGATGTTTAAAGATGATCTTAACTGGGAGATTATAATTCTAAATACCATGGAGCAATGATATCTCAATGTAGATCTCTTTTGGGGCTTTGACCTCCCCTTCACCTTGGCCTAGCACCACCCAGATGTTACACTGCCATTCATCAACATCGATCTTAACAGGTGACTTTTTCTTTCTGTTTCAGGCTCGCTCATCTTGACAGCTGTCTAGACTGAATGGAACCAATGAGGACTACTGGACTTATTCTCCCGTCTCAGGTGAGTCCTGTGGTTAGTCTATCTCGAGGGTTAAGCCCTTGAGTAAAGTACTCAAATCAAAGAAAACAATACAGTGAAAAAGAAATAACGCCTGTCCAGGTTGGTGTCCCTGGACTGCCTTTGATCCCATGGTGTACTGTTCAGTTTGGGGATTTTCCCCATTTCTGTTTGTCAGGATTGGTTTTGTCTGCCTGGCGCAGCACACCACTAACTAAAAAGAACAAAAAGTAACTTAATGCCCATAACCTGATGGTTGGACTCAGCAAGTCTCCTCCTGGAAGGCGTCTTTCACCACAGTGGCTGCCCCCACTGCTCCCCTTGACATCTCCTGGCTTAAGTGAGATCCTCAGAGCTTTGTAACCAGCTGGCTGCTGGCTCTCCACTGTTGCAGCTGTCCCACCTGTGTTTCCGGGTCTTGGGACTCAGAAGCCTGCTCCTTGGCTCCCTGCACTCTCTGTGCCACTCAGCTTCCAGCTCCCCACCCTTCTTGTTTTTCCTCCGGGGTCATTCCAGCATCACAGAGCTGCTGCTGCAGAACCGTGGCTCCTGGGGAACTCTTCCGCTTTCGCTGGTGCCTGCCGGTTCCTGGTAAGTACTTGTCTTGTTTCTTCTTCTCCGCAGCATACTCTTAAATGTGCCTGGTCTCATTTGTTCTGACTTGCGGAGTCTGTGGGCCAGATCCTTAGTTGATGTACATCCTTGATTTTGGTAAAACACTATTGATTGCCATTCAAGTCAGTCCTTTATATCAGTGAGAGGCCTGGCCCCACCTGTATTTATGCAAATAGCATGACTGTACCTCAGTGCTTTTAAGCAAAACAGAAAGTGAATATTTTGATACAAACAAAACTGTAATGAAATTAGGTTACTTATAGTTACACAAGCAGTTTGTGTACATTCTGATGCTAATTACACTGTTTCTTTTAATGTCATTGTATTTGCATATCTTTTGGTGTATTATGCAAAGTGCAAATTTCTAGTTACCATTTGAAAACTATTACACATTAATACTTTCTCACAACTGCAACAGTTAAAACAGGTCATCCAGCTGTGTAGCATCTGGTAATAAGATTAAAAGGACTGATTTGATTATACTAAAGCTGCAAATACTTATAAATATGTAAGAGTTTGCAAGTTCTCTAAACTTGTATTCTTCCTCTTAAAATAACACACACATTCCAAAACACATCCATAATTAGCTATGGGTATTTTAGGCTCATTCTTTTTTAATACTAATCTTGATTTTTTTTGTTTGTTTTTAGCTTATTAGGATTATTATAACTTCTGCACAATAGATGTTTAATACTTCACTTAAATTTCTGCTGTTTAGTATGTTGGAACTCTCCACATTTTCAGTAGTTCCATCAATCAAACTTAACTCTCGTCTACCTCTAGGAAGTAATTATAATTATTTTTATGACCACAAATATGCTAATGAAAGAACTATTTCATGACATTTTAATTAATTCTCAAAACACTCATGGACTGTAACACTGACATTATCTTGAAATGACTAGTGCAATAGAAAAAAAGTCAGATTTTAAAAATTGTGCCGTCTAATTAGGATTATACCCAAAAAGGAGTCTTTGGCAAATGTAATCAAAATAATCTTATTTTGTTCTTATTTTGATTTGAAATTCAAATGTTACCTTACATAATGTATTGCATTAATAATCTTTTTTCTTTACAAAGGTAATTTTAAATCACTACTTTTGCAATATTGGAATATTTTCTATTCAAACAACTGCAACCCTTTCTTTTCTTATACTTTTATTTTCACAAAATTAACTATTTGTCTGAGGACTTAGTTATTTTCTTCCTTTTTCATTATTTAAGGACATAAATAGAGAAGCCAACAAGGCTTCATTTTTTAACAGTTGACTAAAAATATTTATGATGTTCAGGTTCAAAGAGCAAAAAATGTTTTTTTTTAAAGTTTCTTTTCAGTAGAAATGTGTTTGTTAGTTATCAGACTATTCCTTTTTTTAACAAATCGGATAATGTTATAGCATGGCAATGGGATGAATAAGCCTTCCACAATACAACTAAGGTTTTCAAAGCTGCCTTAAGAGTTAGATGGTATATTTTTTTCAAAGTAATTTATGCTACTGGAAGTTAACAGCCTCTGACATTTGGAACTTAGCTGAATCTGTGCTGCCATATCGTATAGGCACTTGCAGACTCTCACCCCAAATTTCCATTAAAATTAACGGGAACTAAGCAATTTTAAAAATTATACTCTGAGATGCTCAGTCAGTCATACATATTTGAATGCTGTTTCCCTCATTCATTCACTTGGCAATAAGTTGTCAGTAGTTCCATTTTGATTTGGCCATGCAAGATGGGGAGGGCTTGGTATGAAATTGTGGATCTCTACTCATCATTTGTTCCCTGAGTGACGGTCCGAGGCAAGCTGGAACTAGGCGAGAGAATTTCTTGCCGTTAGAGCCTCCCATTCCCCTTCCCCAGTCATGAGGAGCACACGGTAAAAATTGACTTTGTGGAGCTGAATTGCAACCCTTATATTTCCTTATGTCTTTATCCAGGGCCGCCTTTTCTGTCTCCCCATCACCTGTTATAAGCTCACACATGCTCTCTTTAACAGTCTGGTATCGGAAGTGCCAAGGAAATCCATTGCATCTTGCATACCACTACATGTTAACTTAGCCAGTATCTACTTGATGGAAACTACTGTGGAAGATAAAACAGGATGAACTATATATCGGCACATTTAGCTGTTAAGTGAAGGTAATTTCAGAAATAACAGACTGTCCTTTCTTCTGCTGCTCCTTTTTATCAGTCCCTTTGTCACTGGATATTGTATTAATTGGCTGTCTCTTGTCATAGGGACAATGCACAAGCTCCATCATTTCTGCAGTGTAGCAGATCTCATTTTTCACACAGTAAAAATCTGAAAGCACCTTGGAAGTTATTACAGTTTTTGTCACAGCTATGAGACTTATGAACTTTAATTTGGGAAGATCTTAGCACATGCTTCTTCCTGCAGGGCAGCGAAACAGTAGGGCACATTCTGTCTTCCCAATTGTTGTGCCCTTGATAGGTTCCTTCAGGAAAGCTGATCCTGAAAGTGTCCTCCTGTTGCCTTGGATCTGTTCAAGTCAATAGGCTTCCCGAACAGGCTTTGACATTCTCAGGCAGATTCACCTCATCACCGTTCGCAGCACTGATGACCCTTTCTCCAGCTGCTTTGACAGCACTAAAATCTTGCTGTTCAAGCGGACTTGGAATCTTTATTATAAGACCAAAGCAGAAGTCGTATTGCTTTCTAGGGCGATACAACTTCGAGAGGCATAGTGGAGCTGATTGTCTGCTTTGCTGTCTATGTCACATGAGGTTCACCTGAGCTATTTTTAGTATCTCAGCATAAAAAAATATCACAGGCTTTGCCTGTTTTCCTTTGAAGATGACAAGCAGAAAGTGCTGTAACTTGAAAAACGCTTTGTATACTTGGGTCTTTCCTTTTACTTTGTTCAAAGATGTTGTATCCTTTTCATCCAAAACAGGCACTGACCCCCTCCTTAATAGATTTCCCTGGATCAGCCAAATGCCGTGAGAAATTAGAAAAGAAACATAGGCCACGGACAGGCATTCATTTCTACTGGTGAGGATTTTAGAGAGATACCTATTGGTAGAAAAACAGCCTGGGACCTGGAGCATACATGTATGCGCTCCAGCCGCCTGGCTGGAGATCTTCACAGAACTCTCCGGCCAGAGGGTTGCAGATAGTCACTTCCTGGACCACTTCTGCCCTTAAGAGAGCTCATTAATTGACAGCCTGTCAGGGAAATGGGAAGGCTGTCAATAGCCAGGCCATCCCTCCATCCCCACTTTTAAATAATCCTGTGTACTTCCCAGCTGGGCAGCACATAGAATAATTTGAAAAACCTGGGGCAAGGAGGCCGTCCCTGCCCAGGCTCCCCACTGGCCAGCTTTTAAGTCTCCCTGCAAAGAATTCCTTGTTCCCCCACAATCAGTTGATTGGTTATAGATGGGGGCCATTCTCCTGCAGTGGGAAACCATTCGGGGAGGTTCCCCATGTGGGAAAATACCCTTCCCTCCAGCAAGTGGGTGGAGGGAGGGTTTCCCTGCAGGGTGCCCACAGTGCTCCCTGTGACTGCTCACTCCTTGCTCTTCCTCTAAAGGGGAGAGGGAGAGTAGAAGATTCCTGGATATTGGGTGCCCTCCACACCTGAGGAAAGCTTACCGCCATTCAAGTTAGATTGTATGGAGGGAGACCTTCCTAATAGGTATCCGATCTAACTTCTTGAAGAAAAAGCTAATTCTCTTCTGCAATAAATCCCTTCAGTGGCTGTATACTCTCTCTTTGTGCTAGGAGAAAGCACATTTATCCAGGCACAAATGTAATGCCTGTTCATAGCACTGGGGGTGGGGCAGGGGAGGTAGGAAGGGAGGAAGGTTGTGAAGCATGCAACCCTTCAAAAACTTCCATAAAATTTTTGGTTGCTTATAAATGAAGCCATTAAAATATGGAAGCACTCACTGGACCTTTAGACTCCTTGGGCACATTTAAATGAGGTATTGACTACACAGTAGGCTGCTACTACTGTGCATTAGCATCATGTGGCAAAAACTATGATGCGATGTTACTGTGTTGTAGTATTAGACTGCTGCATACAGTGTTACAGAAAAAGCATTTGGCAGAGCTATTGCACAGTAACTCGAGCTACTGTGCATTTATTAAGTACTTTTATACTAACTGTTTGGGTGGAGGGCCGCTCAAGGAGTTTTGGTGAGGTGTTGAGAGCCACAAGCGTAGCTCCTCCCCTTCACAGGAGCCCTGCCTCCTGGTTGCCATCTTGGGATCAGAAGTCCTACCCCCTAACTCCAGACCTTTTGCAGCTGAAGTTCCTCTCCTTTCCCCCACAAGTACTTCTCTTGGGAAGAAGGCTTGACATCTTGGATATATATACACTAAAAAATAAAAAATTGACCATAATGTATTTTAATTTTATTTAAAAATATATTTTGTCCTGATTTTATGTGCGTTTGTGTGGTGTATATATAGAGGTGATTGCATAATAACTCAAAATGAAGTCTTACTCGTATATTGTAGGGGAGTGTGGAGGGGTGAGGGGTATGGAGGGGTGGGTATGGAGTTTGCAGGGGACAGTGTGTGAGTGTGTGTGGGGGGGTCTAGATATGTTTGAGTGGGTATGGGATTTGTGGAGTGTGTGGAAGGGGAGAGGGCTGGGGGAATGCATGGGGGTGGGAATGGGGTGCACATGAGGATGTGTGGTGGTGTGTGTGTGTGTGTGTGTGTGTGTGTAGCAGTGAGTGGGGCTTCCCCAGAGGCATGTGGGGGAGGATGTTGGGGTGTCAGGGTGTGTGGTAGGTGCAGTATTTGTGGGATGTGTGATTGTGTGTGGGTAGGTTGTGGTGTGCATGGGACCCCTCATGTGTCCCCCTGAGCCAGTCAGCAACCCTCCCGCCCCGCCCCGCACAACAGTCTGGAGCCTGTGTGCCCTGTGGCACTTCCCTGCTACTGACAGCAGCATGCTACCCCACCCCCACCCCCCACCCTGTGCCCGTTCCAGACTCATCTCCACTTGAGTTGGCTAAGCCAGAATCTGTGCACAGTCCCGACCTGCCTCACCCTGCACTTGCTCCTCACTGCCTGCTTGTGGCATGTCCTGCCACCCCACCCTTTGGGCACACAGCAGGGCTGGCTCTACCAGTCCCAGCCCTGTGGTAGTGGCAGGCATCTGCATGCACAGTCCCAACCCTACACACCCCATGCCTGCTCTAGGCTCAGCAGCAGCAGCACAGGACAAAGTTGTTACTCAGCACAGGAGGAAAGGGGCTGCTTCCCCTTGTTCTGCCAGTGCTGCAGCCACTGGGAGCCTGTGCTGGGCTGCCCTGTACCTCTGCTTCCAACACTGCCACCTCCGGGCTGCCCCATGAGGCAGAAGAGGCAGTGCAGAGTAGATGAAGGGCAGCCCAGCATAGGCTTCAGCTTGAACCTGGTAGCTTCTACATAGCTCATGAAGATCTGGCTCCAGTTCCTGTATGCCTTCCATCTGCACTGCCTGTCCACTAGGGCTGCTTATCATGCTGGGTAGGCAGAGTGGATGGAAGACATCTGGAAGCTGCAGCTAGTGCTCCATGCACTGGGCAGAAGTTTCTCGGCTGAAGCTCCCCTCCCACCCACCCACCGAGAGCAGTGCAGTAGTGATGGGGGTCGCAGGAGCAACAGCAGCAGCAGCTGGAGGCCCCACTCAGCTGGCTGTGGCTCTGTGACACATCCCCACCTGGCCTAGGCATGGGAAGACAGAAGTAATCCAGCCACATAGTTCCTGTGGTCCAAGCCTGTGCTACAGCCCACTGGGAAGGGCCCAGCTCCTGCAGCCCAGCCCAGGCTGGCTCCTTCACATTTGCCCTCAGAAGTACTAGCAGGCAGGCCCAACTCAGCCCCACAGTCCCAACCTTTGGTAGATGGCAGGGTTATGCCAACCAGCACGCTAACACATTAACAGAGTGGGAGGAAAGCTGAGCCTCTTCTCTGCCCCACTTTGTCTGAGGTGCTGCCCAGCCCACTGTCTGGTCTCAGGGACAAGCCTGGCAAGGGCTGCTTTCCCTGTCCCCCACCCTGACTCGTGTCCTTGCTGGCTGGGGTGGGGGTTTAAACCTCTCCCCAATTATACTTAGCAGCCTGCTGGGGCCTGGCCACACTCCCAGGTTAGCTTTCCTCCAATCCTGTGTCTGCCGAGGAAGGGAAAGGAGGGTTCACTCTAGCGCCTCCTGGCTTCTAGCTATTGCAGACATGTGCCTGCACTTCTGTAATAAAAAATGAATATCTATTCACTTGCAAATTGGTTCAACCTATGCAGGTTAGACTAACCTGCAAAGATTGAATCAATTCAGGCTTAGGCCTTTTGAATGTCTGTCCCTAGCCTTGCAGTCCTCTGTCTCTGTTGCTTACAGGGACCTGACGCACTCTCTCTGATTGGTCCTCGCCAGGAGCCTCTTAACTCTTATAAGCTACTTAATTATCACCATCAGCTGGCCAGGACTCCTGAGGCAGCTTCATAATCAATTTCTTCTTTGTTGCAGCTAGACTGTAGCTCCTGCATTGTACAGCCTGCTACAAGAGGTTTGCTAAAGAAAAATCAAGGGTTTCAGACCTCTGGTATGACTTCTAAAGCACTATGGACCCCTAAAGTTTGGAGTGAAGGAACAGTGGAATTGGGCTGCACAATACCAGAATGTCACTTGCATTCACTCTAGGGAGTCAGTGAAAGTTTTTGACCTTAGAATTTAGCTTTCTTTTCTCTAAACCCATCAGTGGTGAATACTTACCCTTTAGTCTTTCCTCCTTAGTCTTGATTGATTTCATAGAATTCATGCTCTTGTTTTGTTCCCCTATTTCATAAGTACACATTATGGAATCAGACATCAATTTACCTAAATCATTAATTCAAAGCTTGCTCTGTAGGAGGATTCATTTTTCATCTTAAACATTCCACACTTCCTAGAATATTCATATATAGCAAGCCATAGAGGGAATGCTTTGTGTGAAGAAGGTATGGGAGACGATGTTCTTTCCAGGTATTATTTTGAACAAATAATCACAAATGTATTCAACAAGCTCAAGTGTTGATTCAGCCATTTGAATGAGAATGCAAAGGTCATTTAACTAGTATATCAACTTTGATAAAGCCAAAACTACTTTGTTTACAATATGATAAATTAGTTCATAATAAAGAAGGCTAATCTGCTTGTTTATAATAGAGCTAGTCTTTTTTTGTTGTATGTTATTTCACTATCTTATCACTGTTTGAATCATTATTCTTAAATTCTACCCAATTTATTCAAATTCCTTGATATCAATGACAATGCTAATTCTATACTGGTACTCTTTAGTGTTCTGCCTTTCCCTATTTATTACAGAAGATCGGTAAAGTATATACAGTCTGGTGTGCAAAGTGTTTCACTTTAAGCCAGAATAAGCATGAAAATGTGTTTCCCTTTTTTTTGGTTCTCAAATCTTTCTTTTATAAAATATTCTGATATTTTCTTTTTAATTGATTTTTTTTTTCCCCCCAGTAGATACAAATGATCAACAGCTTTCTCTTACTAATCCAAATTGTACAAGGTATCTATCTTGCCATGAGTTGGCTTTTACTACCTTTATGTTTTCTTTGAACTTGGATAACTTGTTATAAATCAACAAATAGCCAGCCTATTATCTTAGTGACACAACTCTATCCTGTTTGAAGGTAACATAGACATAATCTCTACAATTGTGATTTTATTTTCTTCTCTCAGGGCTTTCCCACCCGTTACTAGTGGCCATAACTATCTTAGATCTCTGTAAGAGTTCTCTTTCTTTATGATATCTCTTTATATGTATATGTACATTTTCTCCCAAGAATGGTTAAACCAGTCATTAAAAATTGCAATTTGACTAGCACCTCAGTGGTGCCTCTTTACGTATTTGTATTTATATTAAGGAGGGGTGGAGCAACTCATCCATTATACCAGGAGATCCTCCTTAATTTCACAAGGGCCAGTCAATGGTAATTGCAACACAAAACTGGAGTAACAGAGTAGAGGAAGAGGATTAGTGGGTGCATCTGCATGTGTGCTTTAATGCTCAGTAGTGTATTTTACTGTGCATTGAAGCATCACATCAAAAACTGTGCTAATGCAATAATGGGCAGCAAAATTAGGCTACTATGCATTAAGCATCATTAAAAAAGCATTCATTTTCACTAGTGTGCGTTACGACAGTCTAACGCACATTTATTTTGTATTTCACATTAGCGGCATTACATTTAATGCAGAGTAGCAAAAGTGCATTGATGAACTTGTATATGTGCCCAGTGTGTATGATTTGAAAGAAGAAGACACATAGAGGTTGGATATAATGTAGAAGATCCAAGGTAGGCATCTGTTGCAAATACACAACAGTTTGTGAAACTGGATGCATCTCAAAGGAAAAACTGCTTCTCAGATGTATTTAGGATTTCAGAAAGATTTTAAATATGTCTTTTACTGAGTAGGTATGTGAATATTATCAGTGAAGTTAGTGGGACCTGTCATAGTTTCATAGTTTCTAGGGTCAGAAGGGACCTGAGCAGATCATCTAGTCCGACCCCCAATGAGTTCAGATTTTTAGGGGACAGAGGATAATCCAAGAACTTGTTATGAGAGTGACCCCTAGACATGGGACTTTCTAAGCAGGCACTTACAAACTGCTTTAAGTAAATATCGTTGTACAACTGTGCTGTTCCAGTGTAATTCATTGTATCCTGGGCGTGGAGGGAGAGGAGGTAAGAGGTACTTGTAGTTTCCTGGTGCAACTTCTCCACTCTACTCTGGATCGGCTACAAATTTCATGAGGTAGGAAAGGGGCAAAGTCTGCTGTCTGATGTTTCCCACCTGATTTATGAGTGTGCAAATGAGTGCGAAGGTTGCCTGCAAGATACCGTGACCTTGATATGGATAGTCCACACTGGTGATTAAGGGTACATTTTACTTTCCCTGCAGGAACCAAGATGATCTAATGGTTAAAGAAAGTTTTAAAGAAGAATAAAGGAGAAAAGCAGATGAATTTGCCGTTGATTCCTGACCATGAGCCTGATCCTATAATCTTGATCTCCCACATACTGGTATATATAAATACATGATCTGTAGTGCCACTTATGCCAAAAAATGAGCAAGTGAAATGCTTTCTTGTCTCTGTTCTCCTTTCTTCTTCATAACATGAAGGTAAATGTAAATTATTTCCCTTTCTCAATATTAGGTAAACATTTTAGAGAGCTCAATCTTGGTCACTTTCCTATCTTTTAACAGAGCATAAGCTGTTATTGTCAAAAATATTTGTAAGAACAAACCCCCACTCTTATTCAGAAGACACTCAAGCCTTGTAAAAATAGCTGCCTTTTAGCTGTTTATAAAGCTCTTTATCACCACAAAACTCCTACGCAATCAAACTTTTCAAGAAAAAAAATCTAAGTCACCAGCAACCTAAGTAGCTTAATGATCTGGTAAAAGACCAAGCAAACAGATATAATTACCATAAAAAAGCTATTACATAGCTCGTCACATTTGACTTGTTTATAGGATAAAATTAAAAGAGTTATATTGTTTTAAAATTTCATCAGAGGTTTTTCAATATCTACCATCATCCTCATCTCCTGAGCTTACTTCATATACTAAAACTTTTTTTTTACCCTTAAAGCATCTGATTTTGAAATGTATCATTTTTGTTACCAATAGAACATTGTGCTAGTGACTGACATCATAGTTTCATAGTTTCTAGGGTCAGAAGGGACCTGAGTAGATCATCTAGTCCGACCCCCTGCCATGGCAGGAAAGAGTACTGGAGTCAAAGGACCCCAGCAAGGTGTACATCTAACCTCCACTTAAAGACCCCCAGGGTAGGAGCCTGCACCACTTCTCTTGGAAGTTGGTTCCAGATCCTAGCCGGCTTGACAGTGAAGTAGCGCCTCCTAATATCTAGCCTAAATCTACTCTCTGCTAGCTTGTGACCGTTATTCCTGTCACTCCTGGCAGTGCTCGGGGAACAGAGACTTCCCCAGTGCCTGATGGTCCCCCCTGACTAGTTTGTAACAGGCCAC
>NW_017728910.1:11243114-11269419 GCF_001723895.1 Crocodylus porosus | reverse complement strand
AATAATTTTCTCAAAGAGCTTGCCCAGGATCGAGGTAAGACTAACTGGCCTATAGTTTCCCAGGTCCTCCTTCTTCCACTTTTTGAGATGGGAACCACGTTGGCCCTTTCCCAGTCCTCTGGCACCACACCAGAGCACCACAAGTGCTCGTAAAGCCGTGCCAGTGGTCCTGCATGACATCAGTATGTGTACATATACTCTTGAAATATAAGTAAATATACCTGTATCCATATAAGTAAATATACCTGTCATCATGATAATCTGAATATCTTCTATGTAAAATCAATAGCAAAAGATGAATCTCTTGTGAACTTCATCAATTTTTCTTATCACATCTCCTTTTTTCATGATAAAAAGTATCCTGATACAGGAAATCTGAATTGTTGATATTTTAGAGTTTTATTAATTTTGCTTTGTGTTTGCTTACTCTATTTCAAGACACACACACACACACACACACACACACACACAGAGTAAAGGGGGGATGTTGTAAAAAGCTATTATAATGGTAGAAAACAAGTTCAAGGAATCCAGTAATGTACAAGAACCCCTGTAATTTTCGGCAATTGAGTGGTGGTGTAAGGTTGTGTGTGTACACATGCACATGCTTACTGTGCAGTAAACCTAGCTAATTGCGAGTATTTGAAGGTTGCAAATTTACAAGTAGAAAATTTACTTACAATTACTAACTATGCAGTAATGCTCATCTAGATGCCTGACCGAGAGCAAATCTATGAGCTCTCTACATCTTAATTTCTCCCGTCTCCCGTTTAATGAAATGATCAAATCTGCTTCTGGTCAGCCAGCCAGGGGGTGGGAGATTGCTCTCTGCCCCTGGAAGCAGCCTGCTGCCAGGACAGGCTTCAGCACTGAAGCTCGGGCAGGGACTGTGCTCCAAGCCTCCTGCTCTGAAATCCTGATCAGGAACGGAGGCTGTGAGATAAGGACGTGCCACTCCCCTGCAGCTCTTTCCAAGTCCCCTGCCCTAATCAGGGAGCCAGGGCTGGGAACATTGTCTCCACCCCAGCAGTAGGCAGTGCCACAGGGGCAGGGAACAATGTCTCAGCCCTGACCGGGGGAAAGCTGTCACCTGGCCTGCTGGTCCCTGCCAGTTGCTGGGCTAGCAGTCGGGGAACCTAGAGCTCCCTCTGGTGGTGGCAGGGGTCCATTGCAGAGCCCCAGGAAGTGAAAGCAGTCTACTGTCATTAGCAAAAAATTTACTCCCACTTCCCTACATGTGTAGACCCCTGCTCAGGAAGTTTTACTCACAAGTAAAACTCCCAGATTGAATGCATGTGTAGACACAACCACTATGTATCACACAGAAATGAAAAATCAAGTAAAGAGGACTAACGGTACATATTTTCCTCTTCTTGGTCAAATTCCACTTCTCTAGCACTGGCACAAACAGGTCCAACTTCTGTCCTTCTCTCCTCTTATGCACAGTTCTGTGAAATTGCATATTTGATTTGGAGAAGGCCGGCAGACACTCTTCAGCAAAGGAGTAGCATGCAAAGACAGTTTTAAGCCTAGAATTTTAAGCCTATTGTGTCAGGGCAAACCATAACATATGGTAGTTATAAACAGTCCTTATTAGGCAATTTCAGGACTGCTAAACTTTTTCCTAATTTAGCACCCTCACCCCTTGGTATGTTCCCTGCTGTTCTTTGATATAGACTGAACAGAGAGCCATATAGGAAGTATTATAAGCTCTCTACATCTTTATTCTCCTGTCTTGCCTTCCATGGAATGATCAAGTGATTAGGCTACAGATAAGGAATAAGAGTGATCATAATTTTGTAGTTCTAATGGTTAAAGCACTCAGTATGGAGAGTGGAAATCTGGGTCCCACTCTGTTCTTTAAGGTGGGAAATCTGAGCCAGAATCTCCTCAGATAAAAGAAGGAACTGTGTAGCATAAGGTTGACTAAAATCACTGGATTGAATTTAATTTAGGATGCTTTAATATAGCTTAAACTTTATCCTTGTCTTTTTAAGGAATAATTGCTTGACACCATTTTGTAGTAACTATTGCTTGATATAAGTAAATGAACTTTGTGTGCCCTGTGCATGTGACAGGTATGGGTGAAGGGGTGAATGAGTAAATGGGAGTTTTGCATGAGAAACAGAAACAGGGAGAGAGGAAGTAACTGTTTATGTAAGCAACAAGGTGCCAGATGTGTAAATTACCAGCCAATACACTAATTAATGGATGGCTGAAGAATCCCTTTGAAGCCTTGGGCACAAAGGAGATAATGAGGGAAGGAATACTGCCGTCTGGGCAACAAGGATACTTCAAGGCTGAGAGACCCATTTTTATGACCAGCATGACCTTGAGCTGAGCTGAGCAAAAGATGGATATGAAACAACTGTTAAAACCCAGACGAAGCATAGGAAAACCCCAAAATGCTGAACAAAGACTGGTAAACCCTATAAAAGGAAGATTCAAATGATGCCGGATTGGGTGAGTCTTTCTCTATTGCTGTTTCCTCAGACCACAGATGTATTTGTTCACGCCGCATCATCTACTCAATAAGATGGGGGTTGGCCACCGTGGGCTAATATTGAGCAACTATTGCTGGTAACTATATCTGGTGTATGTGCAGATAGAATGGTTGTTTTGTGTATGTGTATGCCTGTATACCATGATGTGTATGATAATTTGTGTGTGTTTGCATGCATGGTGTGTCTGAACCTCTATGTCTAACTTATATAATCTATAAATGTCACATTTTGCCTTATCCCCCTTTTATAACATCTAGCTCTTGATTTGAGAAATTGCTATTTTAAAGTAACAACTGGAGCCATGTCTTCCATAGCCAGGGTGACTGTTTTAGCAATTAAACTTTTGGCAAAAAAGTCAGGAGAGGGAGGGAGAACTCTTGAACTTTTCCTGTTCTTCATTGAAAAAAAAGCCATGGTTGCCGCTGTGTTTATACAGAGATTGATCTACTAAGTGTGAGAGGTGTGTTCTGCCTGTGCAAAGTGGCTAGTATTCAATTAGGATTCAGCCAATTTTGGGGACAGTGATTTGATTTGGTGATTTGAATCACTGTCTCGAATCGATTCAGCTGAATCTGATTCAGAAATTTGACTGCTGCTGAATCAGCCAGATCTCCGAACTGAACAGGCCTCATCCCCCGCCTGCTCTCCCAGCCCCTTCAGTGGCTGCCCTGCCTGACCCCAGCATCCCAGCAATTTAAAAAAAGCACTCACTGGCTTCTGCTGGTTGGGGGGTGTGGCAATCCCCCACTGTCCTGTGCTGCATGGGGCTAGGGGAGGCTCTTCCACAAGCCCCAGAGGCCCTGACAGCCACTGCAGCAGCTGGTGAGTGTGGGTCTTTTTTTTTTTTTAAAACGGCCAGGATACTGGGGCTAGGTAGGACAGCTTTGACTGGGCTGGGAGAGTAGACAGGGGGCTGGGAGAGCAGGTAGGGGATGGGGCCTGGTGGGGGTCTCCCCATGTTCCCCCCCCCCTTCCTTCAGCCTTCCCCCTTTACTTACAGGCATAGAACCTGGGTCCAGCTCCCTGCGGTGGCAAGTGAGGACTGC
This sequence comes from Crocodylus porosus, assembly GCF_001723895.1. Taxonomy (NCBI): domain Eukaryota; kingdom Metazoa; phylum Chordata; order Crocodylia; family Crocodylidae; genus Crocodylus; species Crocodylus porosus. The sequence continues at coordinate 11,265,869 of NW_017728910.1, read as the reverse complement.
CTGAATCTCTGAATCTTTTCTTAATTGACTGGGAGGTTTTGTATTGATTTAGACCTTTTCATTGGTCGAATCTCCTCCAAATCAAATCAGCCACCGAAGCTTCATACAGCCCTAACAGATGTCTGTCTGTCTGTCTGTCTGTCCACACACACACACACACACACACACACACACACACACACACAATGTCCATGTGGCACAGGCAAAAAAACACAGGAGTTGCATATCCTGAGGCCCCTGCTATTGATTACATATAACTGGCTAAGCACACAATAAATTTAGAATGGCCATGTGTATAAAGTAATTATCACACCATAAAAATGACTATCCTGCTATAAAAAGAGCCAACCATCTACAAAGTTAGTGCTTGAAATTTGCAACAACTTTATGATTTATTTCTATCCTTCTTTCATGTGAAAGTGTAGTAGAGCCATCTGACTGGGCATGAGTTAAGGCTTGTTATGAACCCATAAAAAAAAATAGCGGCTGTTGGAATGTTTGCATGTATTTAAAGATGCATATAACTGCTGGTTATTCATTTCTATGATATTTATGTGTAAAACAAATAAATGTAGATCATCCCCACCCCACAAGGAAGCATGCTTAGGAGGAATAAGTTTTAATGATTATATTATGATATCACTATGTCTTTATTGTGTATTAAAGATTTTGGTGATTTTTTAAAATAAACCTCTAGCAAGCCCCTAATGAAGATATATTTGCATTCAAACTCATCCTTTATTAATGACTCTTGTACATTGTCACAGAGAGGTTTGTGAATAGCCTTAGAAGCAAAAAAAGAAATCTTTTCTTAGAGTGGCTGGTTTTGCCTGTGAAGTCAGTCCTCACAAAAAATGCACAAGGCAAAAGCAATAGGTCACAAAGCAATGAACCATTTTTTAATATTCTCCTTACTATTTCTATTTCCCCTTCTAATTGCCATTTTGACAGTATTTTTTTTCTTTTTAAATATTCCTTTCATTGTAAGCCTAACAAGGTTATTTGGCCCAAGAATGAGAGTGAACCAAATGGATTAATATCAGAAGAAATACCATCCAATGCTGCCAAGCTTCCCACTGTGGAGTAATTATTTTTCTATAAAAAAATACAATTTTATACCCTACAAGTTTGCTATTCTCAGACTAGTTTAAAATGCATGCACAGTGTATTATGAAACCCTGAAAGGGTTTGATAAATTGGAAGAAGGAGGTGGTATCTCCATTGGCTGATACCTCTTGAACAACCTCTACTGATGACACAATGCTCTTTGTAACAGACATGGATGCAATGAAATGAAGGTTGATAGGAATACTAAATGAGAAATACTATTCCTTTTAGTGGAAAGAACAAAAGGCATGTACAGAGTCAATTAATAAACATAGGATATAAGCAAACATGATTAATGGTAAAGTTTACAGGTAATAGAAAAAATTTGTTATATGTGGTCATATATACAAACCAATGAGGCTGTTCCAGAGAATTGAAAGAAGGCTGCAGGCTAGGGAAAAATAAACAGATAAATAAATAGATTGAGACAGGGTGCTTAATGTGTGCCTGTCCCTTTTAGAGGAGATGAGGCTGCAGTGAAGGCTCAGGTGGCAATCAGCAGAATCAGCTGGCTGGCAAGGGGCTGGGCTATCAGCATATAAAATCAGAGCCTCATCTGGCCCAGTAATCTAATCCTGAGAGCCATAGAGAGAAATGCTCCTTGGCAGCAGGACTCCTGGGTAAGAGCTGGGCTGGGTATGTCACATTGGAGGTTTTTGGTTAGTGCATAGGAGTGGAGGAGGTCCCAACATCCAGTGAGTATAGCCAGAGGCCTGGGAGTAAGGCTGGAGCTCAGGAACAGGGCAGAGATAAGCACCAGCAACCTGAAGGCCAGAGATCAAGGCCAGGTGTCTGTACCTTATAGAGGGGCATAGACAGGGAAAAGGAGCCCAGAGATTGAGGTCATGGGCCTGGAGAGGAGCATAGATGGGGCAAAGGAGGCCAGGGGTCAAGGCCAGGGCCTCAAAGAACAGGAGGGGGAAGAGTTGGAGCTTGATAGGGCAGGATGCTGCCCTACATGAAGGGGAGTACAGGCAGAGATGCTGCATTCAAGAGAAGCCATGGAAAGCAAAGCACCCGGGTGGAGAAGGCAAGCCTGGAAATTATACCCAGGAGTAGCCAAGGTAGGCAAAGTACCTGGGCAGGGCAGCCCAGTCGCAGGGACTAAGGCAGGAACTAAGGCCAAAGGGATTGTTGATTGATATGATTGATGACATCTGCCAGGCTTGGGCATGGTGTAAAGGGCAGTTGTAGCTACTTAATTAACCCTTAAGGCAAAGAGCATGGACACTTGCTCTTTGTAAGCTGCAGGATTTCTCTTGGGAAGCCCTGGGGCAGCCTTCTATTTTCTAAAAGGTAATAACATTGAGTCATAGCAGGCAAGAAGGAGGGAAGAGTGCCCAAAGAGATCCAGACTAGACAAGAGCAGAATGGCCACCAGGGGGCCACCCCTGGGGTGAACACTTGTTACCTAGGAGATGAACACTGAACAACAAGAAAGATTTCTCAACCTCCCTGCCTTTCTGCCATCTGACACCACCAGAGAAGCAATCCTACCTTATCTACACATCACAAAGACACTCTCAAGGGCCCACAGGAATAGACTTCCACCTTCAGCTTCCTTTGTGCAAAAATTAAGTTTTTCTACCTACTTTTTACCATCTTTAATTTTTCCTGAGGCTGAGAAGAGTGTGTGTGTCCAAAAGCTTGTACAAAAATATCTTTTTTTTTGTTTTTTGTTGAGATGTCTTAGTTGGTCTAATAAAAGGTATCACCTCTAAACCAAAAGTTCTAGAGTTTTGCATTTTTTTGGTCTGAGACCAACATGGCATCCAAATACATTATAGATACACATTAACATCAAAGTACATACAAGTAGAAACTGAAATAGTACAGGTAACAAGCAATTACACTGTAGGGTATTCACGCAAGAACAGGTAACTAATAACACACATTAGTACCAAGGTACTACATTTTTCATTGTCCTTTAGGTCAAGTTTAGTAAGGAGGGTGTTGGCTAAACAGACAGAAAGAAAAGTTGAAGGTGAATTGAAGGATGAATAAAGCATCACAGAAACAAGAGAAGAGAAGGGATTACTTCTTTTGCAAGTAGGATCATAGGAAAATAGGCTTGGAAGGAACCTCACACAGCCAACTAGTCCAGCCCCTTGCTCACAGCAGGATCATCACTGACTGGAACACAACAGCCGAGAGTCCGTCTAATCTGTTACTGCAAACTTCCAAAGATGGAGATGTCACAATTTTTCTAGGTAGCATGTTGCAATGCTTGACCACCTTCATGGTCAGAAAGTTCTTCCTAATCTTCAACCTAAACTTCCCCTGATGAAGTTTGAGGCCACTGCTCTTTGTCCTGTGCCCTGTGGTCACAGAGAAAAATCCATCATCATTCCCTCTGTAATTGTTCTCCATGTATTTGAAGATTGTTATCAAATCCCGCCTCAGTTTCTTCTTCACTAGTCTGAATAAATCTGGTTCTTTCAACCTTTTCTCATAAATCCTTTCTCCCATGTCCCTAATCATTTTTGTTGCTCTGTATTGGACCCCTTCCAAACTCCACATGCTTCTTGTTCTTAGCTTAGACTCTCACAGTTTAGTTACGTGCTCTTTGTGGCACAAATTGTGGGTGACTAAAGTGGCACTAGTGTAAATCATAACAAAGGTCATTTTAATGGGGTTGAATTATGCTTGAGCAAGGCCTGACATCCGTAGTTTAATAAAGGTAGAGTATATAAGTTTGGAAAAGTTAGAGGAAGAAGAATGAGATTTTACAGTAACGAGAATGGTAAAACTCCCACTGGTCTTGATGGGTACCACCTTGTGTTGTTTGATGCTGTCTCCTCGTGCTTAAGCAGAACTTCTGGGAGACCTGTGCAAAATAAATGCGTTATTCTCCTTCAGAACTGGCCCTTACTGTTATGCCTCCAAATAATGCATAAAAGTATAAATAGCTGCACAAATAGCCCGCCAGTCATTAGTTATAAGGGTTATCTCATTGTTTCCTCTCTCCTCCTGCCTGTCTGTCTCTTGCACAGTTGCACTGTAAGTTCTATAGAGTTGGGATTGCTTCTTTTCTGTTTGCACAAAGACTAGTAGCACAAAGACAGCAGCTAACTATAACCCAGGATCTAGAAATAATAGGTGCACGGAGCGTAGGGATTCTGTTTAATAGGGATTCCATCACACAATTTTAACCCTTTAGTACAAATCCGCTGGCATTTCCTAATGAGTTTACAGAAAGTCAATGACTTAGAACTGATTTTATTCCTTAAAAACAGATACTTTTGCCTAGATATTTTATAGAATAAAATCAATGAAAGCTCAAACAAAAGGCTTGACTGTTGTATGGTATTATTACAATGGGCTATTTTTTTTTTTGAGCTAAAATATTTAAATGTCAAACTTCCCTAGGAGGAATAAATTATTCATTATCAGTAGAAAATATATTTTTAAATAATCATTTATTGGTGAGTAAGCAGTGCATTTCGTGCAAATGTTTTCTCCCTTTTCTACAAAACCTGTGTACTTTGAGATAATGTTCTAATTAACCTAATTGCAGCCACTGTATTGAACCGTAGGTTGAGATCCAAAGTGTCATGGCAACTGGCAGAAAAGCTCTGCAAGTCTCTGCTTTCTCAGTATAGTCTCAAAAATAGCTCTTTATTGTAGGAAGGAAGGAGGTAAATCCTCTTAACAAGATAAAGCTTGAACCAAGAAAGAATTTTTTCCCCTTTGCACTTGATGGTAAAGCATAAATTAAGCATTTCGGCTTCTATTTAATTAGCATAAGCCATCATAATAATGTACCCCATAAGTGTTTGCTTTTGCTGTCTAGAGCAAACCTCCAGAACTCAGGAGATTTAGTGTAAATCATTGAATATTAATTTCTTGGATTTTATTGAAGTACATTTTATATAGTCAGCTTATAAGAGAGAACAATCATTTTCTTTCCCTTGCAGGAAAGATCATATTTAATACCACAATATGAACTAAAAGGAACTCCATGAAATGCTGCTCCAGTTTTATGATCTTACTAAACTCTGGAGACCATAGGAAGTTAAAATGTTAGAAAATAGAAAATATGTCTAAAATACACACATTGGAAAGCAGCTCTTTAATTATCAGTTTTGCTGTGAATACAAATGAAAAACTACAAGCATTTTAATGAATATAAAAAACTATATGCATTACAGCTACGCATAGAAGATGGGCATATATCACTGGATCCTGACCAACCAAAGTCTTTGAAGTCCTATAAAATTCAGTGAGGGTTTTGGTTGAGTAAAAGCTGCAGGATGGGTCCAATAAATGTAATGGATTACTATGAATGAATTTACGATGTAATGAATTGGATTCTGCTTTGTTTGATGGTATTACTGCCTCAAGCATGCCAGTGTGTAAACAGTGTTTTACTTTTTACACCCTGTCCCATAAATTTGTGATCGAATCTTACTATGTGCAGTTTTTGCTTTTTTCATGAATAAAAAAGTATTTATATGAAGATTTGTTACACTGACTTCTCATGATAAAGGCTTTATGCCTCTTGGAGATCTCAGATTAATGATCCATCAAACTGTAATTTCATGATTTAAAAAAAAAAAAATTATTGTTAACCGAGGCTGGAAACAAATATGTAGGGCTTTCATTTATTTTTCTGTAGATGATTATGTTTACCCATGGGTTCCATTCTTGTACACATGAAAATGGTGTTTGAAAGGCTTGTCAGTCGAATTCTCCATGTAATCACTTGGCAGCTATAAATCAAGTAATTGAGCAAACAAGAGTGACTGCTGAATTCTCTAATACCCAATTTGGATGCACAAGTAGAGGTTGCGCGCTGTGTTGTGGGGGCAAACTTAGACATGCAAATTAAAAATGTGTGCCATCTGAAATACTACGAAAAGAAAAGCCATATGCAAAATGCTAGCTGGACCTGTGCATTTATTTTCTTGAGGTATTTTATAACTCACTTAAAAGCCACTAAAAGAAATCCCACATAGAAAATTCCCTTTTGCTATCCATTTGTTAAAGGATGTAATAGTTCATTTGTTATAATACCCATGAATCTAAATGAAATCCCTCAACTGAAATGGGCTGTAATATTTTTTAAAGTTCTAATTTTTTCTGTTAATTTTCCCCCAAAGATCTTTTATGTAGGTAGTTTAGACGTTGAAACCAGCAACTGTCTTCTCTTCTTTGTGTCTAGGTATTACTTTCTTCTCTTCACATAACACCTCAAGGATGTATACTTTTATCTTCAACCCCTACCCTACCAAATAACAAAAACCAAAAAAAACCTTCCAAGGTAAGAACTCTTCTACACAAGTGAAAGTGAGGTAAAAAGCATTAAGAATGTCATCCAAAGTCCAGCTGAAGTATGTGAAATGTCCCCGTGATCTTCAATAGATCAAGCTCCAAATTACTTTTTCCAAGTTATGACGTCTGGGAAAGGATTGTAAATTGAATATAGCTTTCTGAGTCCAAGTTCAGTCTGCCTTGGCCACAAGACAATCTTTCATCTTTTCTATGCCTTCAGCGTGTAAGACAGAACTGCTTTTTGCGGGGTCAGATCATACCCAGTATCCTGTATCACACAGTGGCAGTGAGTAGATGCTGAAAGGGAGAGTGAACTGAGTATGACCAGATTTTTTTTCCCATTGTTCCTCTCTCACTTGCAGCCTCCAGCATTTTAGGTCTAGGGCGTTTTAATTCAGAGTCTGTACCCCTAACTCCCATGCTCAATAGCCACCTCTTTCCTCCACACATTTTTCCAATCCCTTTTTGAATCCGGCTAAATCTGGCTAAACCGTCAGCTTCCACAATATCTGGTGGCAATAAGTTCCACACTTTAATTATATGCTAGGTGAGAAAGAACTTCCTTTTGCTAATTTAAAATTTCCTACCTACTAGTTTCATTTTTGAGACCCCTAGTTCTTGTATTGAGAGAGACAGTAAATTAAAAAACTAACCCCTCTCTGCTTTCTCTCTACCATTTAGTAATTTATAACCCTTTTTTGTGCAACCTTCCTCAAACATCTCTTTTTCTAAACAGAATAAGCCTAGCTTCCTTAGGCTGTCCTCATATGATGACCCCTCCATACAATTAATGAGCCTTGCTACCCTGCTTTGTACCTTCTCTCATTCTTCCGTATTGTTTTTGAGACACGGGGGCCAGAACTACCTTCATCCTTGCTTGCACAGTCGAACCTGGAAGTTCCCCTGTTAGAATAAAACCCAGTATTTACAGAATTAGTATTCAGAAATTCAAAAGGCACAATGTGTGCCATATCATCCAGCTTCCCCTCCCCTTCCCAAACTACTATGAAGTTGATTAAGGGGAAGAGGTTCACATGGACTCAGGAGCTTCAAACTATGGTAGACAGACTGTTTTTAAAGGTATAAGTCCCATAGCATTACTAGATTATCCATTTTGATCCAGCCTGAGCTGGATGAGATAATTAATAAAACTTACCTTGTTTTAGATAGGTTGAGATGTGTGAGTGAGCCTTGTTGTTATGCAAACTCCTTAAAAATCAAATCTGAATTAGCAATATAAAACCTCTCCATTTATATGCGGGTCAAGTATTTCTCATTTAATAGCTACCACAGCAAGTGTCAATGTTCTTTGCTTTCCTCCACATAAAGACACAGCAGAATAGCAAAAAATGAACCCTGGCCATTTTTGTGGTTGGATTAATATTAACATTTGAATTTTTTTTTAATACTTTTGTAAAAGATAAACAACCTTCATCCATTGCTAACTGAGGTTGATGGATCTTTAGTTTCTTTGGTGTGCTTAGTTCTTTTGAAGAATCGTGGTATTACTGCAGTTGCTGACACCCTTTTCATTCTAATAAATGTCATGAACTAGTTTGTTAATTATTCTCCTACATGTCATCTTTCATCATTTATTCTCACAATGCAATGCCATCTACTCCAGAGACTCTCTCCCTTAAGTTGTCACCTCGTTCATTTATTGCTCTACTTTACTTCTTAGTGCATGGTAAATATCTAGAAAGTGTTCATTATTTGTCATGTTCACTGAGATGTTTTTGCTGGATATTGGCCCTGTCAGTATTTACTGCTTTGTCATATTATCTTTTATCATGGCTTACTGGCTACCTGTTTTATTCGAGATTCTGTCTTTCTCACAACGCACCATTATCACACACTCTTATACTCTTCATGCACTCTCTTTCTTTATTATACTCAATTATTTGTTGCCTTGATCTTCATTTATGGAGTAGTTCCATAGAATTTATTAAAGCATGAGGTATATCTCAGTTCTGAGCTGTCAAACTTAATTCTACAATATGGACAGGATTTTCTCATAAATGAATAAACTAATTTTATGGCTCAAGGTATATTCTTGATATTTGTATCTCATTTCCTGCATCCTCTAGACCACACTGTTTTATTAATTGGATGCTGTGCCAAATAACCACTGGTCAAGTTACAGTATATCTTTTATAAATGTATCTAATTAAAGGCTTTAAGTGATGGATAATCTACCACATTGCAAAATAAATTAATCTAATATACAGTTTATTCAAAATGTGCGCCTCTTTTTCTAGGCTTAATGCACAGAACTGCTTTAAACTACCTTTAAGTGTCTATCATTTTCTATTAAATTCTGAAGACTTTTCCGTAAGTTTTCTGTTCAGCTGAGTGCATATTCTCATTATAGGTTTCTTACTGAAACATTCCCTGCCATTTTGATAGTTGTAACTCATCTTTAATCTTCTTTTGTTCTGTTTCACAGAGTAAAGCATTTGTTCTTTGGTCTGTGACTCTCACTGAACTTTCTGAAGTAAGAATTGCTTTATCACTTTTTTTCATTATCAACACTATCTAAAGTAGCAATAGCATTAATAATATGGATGGTTTTCTGTTGTTAAATGAAAGAAAACAAAAAATAAAGCACAGGGTGTGGACCTGCTACTTAACATAAGGCAAGGACTGTACTGACAAGGACTGGACTGTAGTAACTATCCTGTGAATGACTTCATATTCTGGTAAATGATAGCAAACTCTTACTGGGAACCATTACCTCCTGGATTAGCTTTCTTTTATAACAGGGTAAGAGTATACATGTAGGCCGGGGCGGGCAATTATTTTGAGTGGAGGGCCACTTACCCAGTTTTGACAGACTGTCAAGAGCCATGTGGGTAGCCCTGCCTCTTGACAGGTGCCCTGCCCCCTGCTCACCATCTCGGGACCAATGTATCAATGTCTTGGGACCAATGTCCTGGGGCCAGCACCAGTGGGGCCCGAAGTAGGGCACAGGCTGGCAGAGGTCTATAGAACCGGGCTGGGATGCACCAGCAGGGAGAGGGGGGAAGCTGGGTGGTACAGGTAGGGGACAGCACACAGCCCTGAGCCCCTGCTTGCAGCAGGGAAAAAGCTGGTGCTGAGCATGGGGAAAAGCAGCTCCTCACCTGCCCCATGGCCAGCGCTCCCTGCTGCAGGTGCTCACAGCCCATGTGCGGCTGTCTGGAGCAGGCATAGGCAGCACCATGTGGGCTGCAAGTGGCTACAGCACAGGGTGCTGGCCACGAGGTGGGCGAGGGGCTGCTTTTCCCCGTGCTCAGCAGCAGCTTATAACACGGCCTCGCTGCCAGCCTGGGCTCTGCACTAGCTCTGGGCTTGCCCACTGGCGGCAGCAGCCGCAGCCCCCCCACTTGCCACACTGGACAGTGTTGGCTGCTGCTGCCCATCTGAAATCTGGGTGGCTCATTCTTTTAGTTTCTTTGAAAAATGCAACCACAAACAATACAATTGTCAACTAGATTCCAGTATTACTAGCCTTGGGCTGTCCAAGTGCTCAGGCAGAGATCTACTGTTTTACTCTAAAGACCATTTGACGTAAGGTAATTGGAAAAAAAACAGTGTACACGTAAACACACACACACACACACACACAGCCATGCATGCATACATGCATGCATACACTCATGCACACACTTAAAAACAGAAGGTCAAATTCTCAGCTAGTATAAATGGGCATAGTTGGAGTGAGGTGTCTGCAGTGGCAATTTATACCGATGAGGATGTCCAAGTTTTTAAAATATTAAGAAAGGAGGACTTGGATTTTGCAATATCAGTTATTCAGTGCCATTAAAATATACAAAATTGACTAGTCATTTGAAAAGAAACAATGTAGTGTGAAAGCACTGCTATAAGAGGAAAGAAAAATGAGAAATCTCAAGAAAAGAAGCCTGGAACCTGGAATCAGCCATGGGCACAGATTTAATTTATGTCCTCATTTGTTCTATTTACTATTAGTAGTAAGTCCTTCCATCACTGTAGAAATTTAGCAAACTTTTATTTAGTATATTAGCTTCTCAAAAGATGCAGTCTGGTCCATGCACTTCAACTAGTCTTGCAGTGTTATTAGAAGCAATTTCTTTTTGCCATCCATTTTTTAAATAATTGTTTAACACAGAATACTTCTTATTTCTTATGTGAATTGGCAAGCTACTTAATTTTAAGGAAATGATGTTTATGATGCCAATATGTTCTGCAAATGAAACAAACACTAAGCAAGAAATAGACACCTGAACATTAGTCCCTTATGATAGGGAAGAGGAAAGACTCAACTATAATGTTGTCATTTAAGACAATAACCTTCTAAATTGGTAGACAGTGGCTGTGTCTACACATGCTATTAATTCAAAGTAGATTTACTGCACAGTAAAAAAAAATACTGTCTCCTGACCCCATACACATTAGAAGGGGCCCTGGTGTGTGCAGAGTGGGATAACTGCTGCTATAGAGCTCTCCGACCCCATGCAGATGGAGACAAGCCCTGTACCCAGTGGGGCCTCCCGGTGCAACCCAGGACTGACCATGACCTGTCCTCTTCTGGGATAGGTCCCATCTAGCTCCGGGCTCAGCAGGGAACTCTCCTGGTTCAGGAATCTCCTGGCCCTAACTTCCCAATTAAAACATTTCTCCCTGCACCAGGGAACTGCCTGGACAGACTCCAACTGCACAGCCTGAGACAATGTCCCTCTGCTCCAGTGGCAAGCAAATTTGCTCCAGGTTGGCTGTCTACATGTGGACTACTGCAGTCACTATGGAACAGTTAATTTTCTACCTGCATTTGCATGTAACAAATTAACCCAGGGTTGACTAATTGTGCAGTAAGCATCTGCATGTGTAGACAGTGATGCTTTACTGTGCAGTCAATTAGTCAGCTGCACGGTAAAGCATCTCATGTAGATGTGCCCACTGGCAGGACCTGAAACACAGCTTTAAATAGTGTGTGTGGCCTATATACTCCTAAACCCAAGTTTTGAACATAAGCGACAAAAGAGACTGCTGCATTCACATCACCAACAAATGCTGATCCATGAATCAGATCAAAGGCAAACCACTGCCACTGCTGAGGAGTTTGCTCCAGAGCACTTGCAAATCAAACTACTGTAGATGGTTTGTTTTGTTTTGTGTATATTTTTTTGTTCACAATTAATAGGCTATAAAGCGTTACATTAATTTAAGCACCAGTAAGACAATGTTGATATGTTAAACAAACAATCAGAAAGGAAAATGACTTTTATTTCAAAAGCTAATTGATATTTTACTTGTAGTGTCCATCTTCCATAATAGGAACCTATTAATGATGTGGAAATTCTGTACTGTGGAGCTTATTAAAAGCAACATACAAGGGAACTCAGTCACCCACATCCAGCCTTTCAAAATATCTCCCTACTACACAGGACCAACTAATAAGGATGAAAAAGAAAGTTTCTTTTTTCATTTTTTTTTTCCTTAGATGCAATTGGATTCATTATTCTTCCACAATTCCCTGTCCTAATCTTTGTTGTAGTATTATTGTTATGTCTTATGAAGCAGGTGTGCTGCTCACCAGACTTGGCACTGTTTTGGTGGCTGGCAATATGATTCTAGTAGGAAGTCTTCTTTTTTTTTTGTCTTGGTTTCATTCTGTTTTTCATTTATCTCAGACTTTATTAGCAATAATGCTTTTTTCTTGCACCATAGAGTCAGCCCTAAAGAGAACATTAGTAATGGTGCTATTCAGTCAAGGGTCTTATAATGTAACAAAGAAATATTTTGTTAAATCTTTAGTGTATATGCTGTGCCTTAGGAGAGGATTCATTTTCAACCTGCTGGCTGACAAATACACTATACCAGCATCATTAACAGTCTCAAAGAGATTTTGCAAGAGGCTTTTTGTTTGGCTTCATCAGGTAAATGAAAGGGATGATCTGTTTGATACCAGCTTCATTGCACCTCTTCATTTGTGTGGCTGACACAAAAGGTCTCATGATTCTGCTCAGCATTTCTGTAGGCCTCTAAGATGGTAACGGATGGATATTGCCTCAATTCACTTCTCTACAGCATTAGTTCAAATTGCTCAAGGAGGTGTTAAGCAGCTTCTTTCCATAAAACAAATGATTTACCATAAAAAGAATTAGTTCATTAAAAGAATTTCCATACTGCATAATGTTGGAAGGAGAAAATTCAGTTACTCCAAGGACAGGTAAGAGATGTAAAGTCTAATTCTCATCTCACTTGTATAAATGAGAGGAGAACCAGGTCACTAGTGAAAATCAGCCTAGACTGCTAATGACCAAATGCAAAATTCACTGGGATGGGAGCAGCCTGTAGGTACTCTTCCCTTCTCCATTTCCTTTGTGTGCTAAGCAAAGCTCTAGTGCTAAGGAAATCTAGCTCTTCTCCATATTCAAAAATGTAGATGATGGTCAATGAAAAACACAGGCATTTACATATTTATGTTATAGTTACAGTTTTGGGATTTACATTTTTAGATTTTGAAAATGCATCCACTTATTATCTCAGGGTACAGGTGGGTTATTTAAGAAAACACAAAACATGTTATTTTTTTCTGAATCATAGACCTACCCTCCAGCTTCATTTCATCTGAAAACTTGCAGTACTAATATCACCAGCAGAATACATTGTCCCTTAGATTAATATTAATGTTTTCATTTTCCAGAAGTATCAGTCTTCCATGTCATGAGTACAGTGCTAAGGTCATCTTTAGAAAATAGAAAAAAGGTCTACAAAGCTAGTCAATAATGTGGATTGTCTGATTTCTGTACAAACAGATATGTCGTTTTATTAAGTTCTAGTTCCTACAACCACTTGGAAAAAACAGCAAACATAGGAGACTGAAGTGCTGAAATATTTACAATTAGAAGAGATGTCTAAAAATGTAATTGAACAATTAAATGCTGTCACTGAAAGCTTAAATGCAATTCAGTAACGACATGTGCCATAAACCATGTCAAAATGAAAAATATGTGTAAGCTGCTTTTTAGAATGTCTGAGACTTCTATACTTATGACAAAGATTACCTACAACTGGCAAACCATTGAGAGAAAACAAAACTTCAACAGTCCCTACCCTATAATTAATTGCCAACAATAGAGGATCAAGGTACTGAAATGCTTACCCATGAACTGTGGAGAAGAAATATTTTGCCTTAGGAACTCTGCCTGAAAGATAAATCAACTCTCTTTCTCCAAGATTTATGTAAAACGGTAAAGTCCAACCAGTGTCTCTGCTGCTAGATTTGTGAACGTCATAGTTATTCTGGGATCTGTAATTCACTACCTGGATTTCCCTATAATTCCTCTGCTTTCTACATTATGTGTGAGTTTGAATCTCAATGGCTACTGTGGCGCAGCTGAAGACAGAAACATTTTGGTGAGTTCTTTCAAACTCTGGGGCATGTTCACACATGCAAGTACGTGTGTTTGCAGCAGCTCAAATAGAAGCAGTGCAAATTTGAGCTAAGATTTTAGGCCTCAGTGCACGTGCTCAGACATGCACGTTGTTGTGAAGCAAATTGTGTCACTTGGGACAAAATAACCCTGCCTGGCTCCTCCTGGATCTGCAGCCAGGAGGAGCTAGTGCCCAGGTCCAGCACCTTTGCCTGGCCAGCTATTGCCTAGAAGATGTTCAGCATATGGTGGCCTGCTTTGAACTATCAAAGCATGTCCTCCCGGCCCCAATTGGCCAGGAGGTCAGCCACAGCCAGCTGGGTCCAAGGTGCCATCTTTGAGCAGACAGGGTCCTGCCACAGGCCTCCCTAGCACGAATTCTGGTGTTCCCTGTTGGAAAACTGAAAAATCCCTGATTAAAAAAAAACCCATAGTCACTCTGTAAAATACTCCCAAATCCATGTTCCTCCACAAGTAAAACAAAAGATCACTGTAAAAAAATAAACAGAGACAGCAATCAGTTGGGCAATGTTTTATTGATATACCTACAGTTTTAAAGCAATGTGGAAGCCTACCAGTGTCTCTATCAAAATAATAAAGTGAACTCTAAATACATGTGTTCATGAAACATGAATATATATATTTTGCTGCCCCACTATACAAGGGTTATGACCTCACAACAGGGGATATGGCCCCCCAACAGGGGCCAAATGGCCCCCACAGGGGCTACCATGCCCCCTGCAAAGCTCACATGCCCCACTCCAGCCACTCAATTGCTGCCCCACTCCCCACTTGCACCCCCAGACTCCCACGTCTGCCTCCCCAAACCCAGGTACTATCAATTTAAAAAGAGGAAAAAAAGCCTTTACTTAACCCAGGAGCAGGGGCTGGGGTGGCTCTGGGGCCTCCTGGCAGCAGGGGGCAGGAGGCCCAGGGCTGGGGCCACTGGGGCTGTCCCTCTGCCCAGTGCTGCGTGGGCCAGGCCCCAATCAGTGAGCCCTGGTGCTGAAGCAGCTGCCTTCCCTGCATGGGCAGACCGCATATTTCAGCACCAGGATGAGGGGTCAATCAGTGACGCTCTGGCAGCCAAACTGTGTCTATGGAGGACCCAGCCTCCAGTTGTCTCACGTCCTGATCTGGGACCATGCCCTGCCCCATTTTTTTAAGCTTCAGTTTTTTTAGACCCATGGATATCCGAGGGTATGATTCTCTCCCCATACTGTAAAATTGCAATGCGGGGAACATTTTTTCTTTCCCACACATACCTCTTGCCCTATCACAAAGGGGTTTGAGATGGGGCAAGAGGCACATGCACACTACTCTGGAAGCACCCCTGGTGAACTTCCATCTAGGTCTCAAGTTCTTTAGGATTTGTGTAAGAAACATGCACAAATTCAGTACGAATCTAATGTTGTGCCTCAGTACAGGTGGAAGTGAGTCTCAAGTTTATATTCAAAGTAGACAAAAGAAAAAATGGGTAAATATTTGCACAGTGTTGGGAACCTAGAAGATCAGGCAAGTGGAAGGTGAGAAGACAAGGGGGTGATCAGAAGATGAGTGTCTGGCAATCCTCAAAATGAGTTCACTATCCAATAGAATTTGACTGTCAAAATTCTCCTGTACCCTTCAAATGACAGTCAACCTGACAGCTTTCTGGGTTTTCTCCCCAGCTGTCAAGACTTCAGTGATAATCTGAGTTGAGCAGACACAATGTCATTGTATTAGGACTCCAGTTTATGGCTTCACATATGCTCTCATTGTCAATAGAGTATTGTTTTCTGGCTCCCTATCCCAGAAGTTCAGGGAAAAGATTTGAAAATATTTGCAGATAAAAATGGATTACCACCTTCTCCAAACCCAACCTCTTCCTTTTTGGCTAGGTACAGACATTGAAAAAGCCTGAGCCTGAATCAATTCAATCATTGCAGGTTAATCTAAACTGCATATATTGAAAAGAGAAGCAAGTGAATACATATTCACTTTTGATTCTAGAAATGCAGCCATATGGTTGCAGTGGCTCAGGCTAGAAGATGGGGGAGCTGGAGAAAGCCATCCCTTCTCTTTGGCAGTGGCCAGAAGACCGGAGGAAAGATGGGTGAGAAACCCTACAGGATTTTCCCCACTCCCTGCTCAAGCTGAGGTGGGGGCATGGCCAGGCCCTGGAAGACCACTGGGGCTGGGAAGAGATTTAAACCCCCACCCTGGCTTGCATGGTCCCCAGCTAGGGTATGCCTGGAGCGGGGCTGGGGAAGCAGCCCCTGCCAAGATTTTCATTGCTTGTTGCTCAAGTGACGGTGGCAGGGAGCATGACCAGCCCCCAGCCCCTGGCCAGCATGCTGAGGTGAAGGGGGGGGAGGTTAAACCCCCTTTCCGACCAGCATGGGACCCCAGTGGGGGTCTCCCTGGCAGGCATGCAGCAGCTTCTGCCAGGCTTTTTCCCCCTGCTCAAGCAGTGGGGGTGGTGGCAGGGGCAGGGCCAGATCCCGGCCTGAGACTGGCAGCCTAAGGCAAAGGGGAGGAAGGGAGTAGGGATTAAAACCCCCCTCCTCCCCCTCACCCACCAGTACAGGACCCAAAACAGGGTCTGCCTGGCACGAGTGCAGCAGCCTCTGCCAGACTTTTTTCTTTCCCACTCACCACTCAAATGGCGAGGGCAGGGGTATGGCCAGATACCAGCTCCAGGCTGCCAGCCTGAGGTGAAGGGGGCAATGGTGGGGAGGAAAGCTTGGCAGGGGCTGCTGCACACTGCCAGGAAGGCTTCAGCTGGGGTCCCATGCCAGTGGGAGAGGGAAGGGAAGAGGGTTTAAACCTGCTTCCCTCCCCTCTTCCTCAGTGTTCTGGCTGAGGTCTGGCCATGCTCCCCACACCCCAGTGGGTAAAAGCCTGGCAGACACTGCTGCATCCCTGCCAGGCAGACTCCAGTTACCCTCCTGAGCAGCATTTCCCACCCTCACACCCTTCTCAGCCAGCTAGAGCAATGATAGTGCTCCAGCTAAGGAGCAAAGGAGCAGGGCCAACCCTTCTCTGCTGGAGCAGATGACCCAGCCTAGCATAGGGTTGCAAAGCATCCTGGGATGCTGGGGGACAGTGAGTTAACTTAAACCAGGAAGGGTTCTAAGGCAGAAGTTCCTTAATTTGTTTTGACCTAAATGAATTAAGTCTGATACTACATTCAGTCAGATTTATCTAGGGCATGGCTGGGAGAATGAGCGTGTGTGGGGGGGAGCACAGGTGTCTGTACAGGAAAACAAACATTGATTCATGTTGGGCTGCGTGGACTGGAACAAATGGCAAGCAACACCTGGCCTCTGAAGAAACACATTAAACCAAGTTATTGAAACAGGGCAGTTAACTTCTTTGCCATCCATTTGCAATTTCAAGTGAGATGTGATAGACAAAGGGGGAACTACACAAAAGTTGCAGTGCCATCTGGTGGACAAAGGGTCTTATTGTGCATCTTTGAGTGCATTTCTGTTTTCATGTGATGAATCCATGGACACGATATTTTAATTCATGGTGACCTAAACTAAACTACATCAGGCTGTGTTTTACTTTAAAATGCAAAGAAGACTTAAAAAATGTCAGAAAAACCCTCATGGAAATCGTAATGCCACTGAAATACAAGAAATGGCAAATTTCGTCATGTGTACAAGAGCCCCTGTTCTGTTACAGGTTTAAACTGATTTTTGATCACTTAAAATGGCTATGTGTACCTTCTGTCCCTAGCTTTTATGTCACTGCTCTGTAAAAAGTTGACAATGTTTTTCTCTTGCCTACCTTTTCTCTCAAACATTATTTCTTCAAAAATAAATGTATTGTAATGTTAAGGCAGAAGTCAGTACAAAGCTTTAATGATGAAACTCTAAATTCAAGCCAGGTGTACTAAATCATTCATCCGGGTTTGAACACAATGTCTAAACCTGCCATTGTTATTAAATATTTGCTACTTCTGCTTCCACTGATAGGTAACAAATAAGACTGGTTAATTCACTGCAAATTATATTCATTGAAAAATTCTTAAATCAAACACATTTTTCTATTATTTAGCCATCTCTTTAGTTAAATCCAGTAAGCCTAGGACAAGTAATGCTAACAGTAAATAAGTCACCCTAAACTCTGTCTTGAATGCAGCAGACCCTTACTAATCTGTACTTTGTTAATCCTTACAAATTATTATTCACACAAAAGACAGTTTTTCTCTTTCTCTTCTGAGATTTTCACCAAAAATTTGCTATCAGTGTGTTTCTGTGAGTTTTTGTATTACTGAGATATCATGATTTTTACAGGTATACTGTTGTGTATTGTGAAGAATTAGCATAAGTAATTAAACAAGATGTTGGTTTTCTAGATTAAGTGAGCCATGCATTTTGCAATCCAATTACTGTACCTTGTTTTTAAATTGAGCCAAATGCTGATCCTCTCACCCCAAATTTACTGGAGGCTCCATAGTGTATATACTCACCCAGAAGACAGGCCACATGGAAAAAAGTATGAGCAGCTCCATAACTGCTTCATGACCAAGAAGAGCTGGAAGGAGATGGAGAATATGTGCGATCAGAGACCTGATCCTGACTGGCACCCAGCAAAAACCCTGCTTCTTCCTCTCCTCTGTAAATGTTCCTCAGAAGCTACTGCAATACTAAACCACAACAGTTTCTCATGGAAAAAAAAAAGAAAAAGAAAGAGAGGCCAGTGACAGAGAGCAGGGCCAGTGACCTCTGTTGTATTTTTCCAGTTTTTCCTGGAAGAAGGGAGAAAAAAAATTGATCTTGACAGATCTGTTCTCTTCTATTTCAGCTCATTTTTAGGGATGTCAGCGGGTTCTACAATTCACTTAATCTCTCATTATTTCTTGTGATCGCATGTAGCTGTGAATCTCCCAATCTCAACATTGGCATGCCGGAGGAGGTACTATTTTTCTCAAAATCCTTTCTCAGTCTGGCCTCTAAATATGGAAAAGAGTCACTGAATCAATCTGAAGGTAGATAGGGATGCATTATCAGTAGCTAAGTAGCAGCTATATGACTATATCATATTCAAATTGAATAGTGTGGAAGGAACTTGGAAAGACTATAATTCAGTTTCTTGACTTCATAGGCAATTTGTTAAAATATATTAATTTTCAGGTATCTATGTAAATTTCCACACAAATTTCCATCGTACAATGCAAAACAAAGTAAACAAACTGAAAAACCTGTACCAAATAAGGATACGCTTGCAGGGCACATCTGTGTGTGCATGTTAATGTGCAGCAATAAACGCTGACATATATTGCACCAAATTTCATTGCTCCCAGGTGTCATGTTTACTTGTGTGCTCTAGACTACAGCATGCTGAGCCAGGTTGGAGGATCCCCAGCTCCCTGGGGGCCCGGGAGGTCAGCCTGCCAGCCTGGGGCTGCTCTATCCTGGCTCAACATGCTGCAGAGGGGCTGGCTTGGGCACAAGGGTGCTTCAGTGTAGGTCAGCATCTACATGTGTTTTGCTGTGCTTGAAAAAACTCTGTAGCAGAGTATACTAGTACTTGTAAATACCAGTACTGAGGTGCTGAGGAATTGATTCGTTTCCTGCAGCCTAAAAGGGCCACATGTGTAGACACTGAGATTTTTACAGTGGAGCTAATTAGGCAACTGCAGTAAATGTGTTGTGTAGATGAACCCACAGTGAAGACCTACACTAGGAGGGGCAGTATGTATGAAGACTGTTTTACTACTCAGACAAAGCCAGATAATTTAGATGCAAGGCTTGTTTTAAACTGCATAGAGTAATATTTGTTCTGAGTTACCTGAATAAATCTCTGTTTAATCCCTTGGTGATGATAGTCAGAATTTCTCGACACTAAGCTTTAACACTTAGCATTTGGAAATCCTGACTGGCAATTCCGAGAGGGGAAAAATATGATGGTTTGTACAAGACTAGGACCATGGTTATTTCTTGTCTAGACAAATAAATAAATAAGTCAGGGTTACTAGCGGCCTCAACCCGATTTGTTCAATGATTTGGAAGTTGTTCATATTAGGTGCTTAGCTTTTCTAATCAAACACTGAGCACCCTCAACTCCTCCAGTCCTTAATGTCTCACAGCAGATGCTTAGCAGCTTATGGGATTGGGCATTAACTATGCATATTACAGGCATGAGCATACTTTACTTGTGCAGACAAAACTCCTCCTGAATTCAGTTTGAGTTACGTGTATGTAATTGCAATGAACTGAGACCTTTCCTGTATATGTTAGCTGAAAACAAATTAGATTTATTTGATGTCTCGCATTTTCACCATGGAGAATAGATCTGTGGTAAACAGCAATCTTTTTGCTTTGATCTCACATTGAAACACAAGAATGTATAATAAAGTCATGACCCTACTTGTAGGTACAAGAAAACAAATTTCTGATTAGTACATAGGCTAAATATCTGAATAAAGTCTTTATATTTTTGTTTTGTCTTCAGATATTTTGTTTAAAATTATCTTTTTTTCCATCTTTTCTTCAAAAACAGATGACTTGTTTGCACCATAATCACCAATGCTATAGTGTCTCTTACTATCATGAAAATAATTAAACCTTATAAAGTTTTCACATGCACACAATCCTGGAAAGATAACATAACAAAGAATGCTACATGCAGAGATTACAAGAGAAAACCTCCAATGTCCTCTTTGCAGATGGTGAAGTTTAATTAACCAGATAAAATGGATCCATTTAGAATTCTGCAGAAGTAGAATCCCATACTGAGAGATCCACCTTTTAGAGGTATTCCCAGTCTCCAGAATAATGGTTACACTGATTACAAAGCAAATTTAATATAAGCTAAAACAGTTAATTAAAAGTGCATCCATCTGAGTATAAAGGGGAAGCATAAATGGAGAAAAAACAACTCAAAAGTACCTAACCCTATTCCATATTCTATTTATTTTGAAACATGTTTAAAAAATGGCAATTAATGAATAACGGGAACATATATATATATTTAATAAATAAAATATATTTTAATAAATAAAAGCCTTACATTGATGCTATCTATCTATAGACAAAAAAACTATTTGATAGATAGATATAGCATCAATGTGTGTGTACATATATATAACATCAATGTGTGTATGTATAGATGTATGTGTGTAGATAGATAGCATCAGTGTCAGTATGTATGTGAGTGTGTGTGTGTGTATGAATATGTGTGTGTGTATATACAATTTAAAAAGCATCAGTGTAAGGCTTGTTATACAATACTATATTTTTAAAACAGAAAAGAAATATCACCTGGCAAATACATGAAGAAATAAAGAATAAGTGCTCTTGGTTATCTCTAATTTATTTCAATACGTATATAAGAGATTAAGAGGCATAAGCCAGTTCGGAGCCTGGGAGATCAATGGAGATTCCCTCTATGACGCAGATAACTGCCTTAATGTCATGTCCAACATATCAATTTACTGTTGCTATCAATGGTAATACAGGAATTTCAGACTTCAAGTAACCTGGTAGAATCCATGACAAACACTTTTCCTTTATAGATCCCACAGCAGGAAACCAAGGGCACCTATACACATGCAGGACATCTGCTCTGATGTCAGCTAATTACCACAAATTGGAACAGACTTGATTAATCAAGTCTGCTGAAGTGTGCTAATTAGCATGTTCCAGCAGCCTCTGCATCATGTGTAGTCAGCATCCCCATGCTTCCAAATGGCAGCAGGGCAATTTAAAGTGCCCCCTGCCTCTCTTCTGTAGCACAGAATGCTGAGTATATGTGATGCTGTGGGTGCTGTAATTAGAGAGGATCTCAAAGCTTCTCCAATTAATGCCCCCTCCCATCCCAGCACTTGTGTAAAGACACCCTAGGGGTATGCCATAGGGTGTTTATACATATGCTCTGGAAGTGAGTGAGGGGGGGGGGGCAGTGCTTTAATTAGAGTGGCTCTGAGGGCCATCTGGGTCATCACGTATACCTGCACTGAAAAATGGTGGAGAGGGCACTTTAAAGCTCATTAAGTGAGCTTTAGTTAAAGTGTTCCCAACACCATTTTTCAGCACATGGACGCTGATACACATGATGCTGGAGTCTGCTGGAGTGCAGTAATTACCAGACTCCAGCACACTCAATTAATTGAGTCTGCTCCAATACGCTGCAATTACATGCTGCACATGTATAGATGCCCATAGACTAAAGGCATGGACATATATTAAAGCCACTTTAGAAGCAGAGGGGGAACTGTTTCTCAGGAACAGGTAGCAGCTGTGATTACCTAAATATTAGGCGACTATGATCCTGTGGCAGTACAAATTAGCTGAATCGCTAATGAAGCAGAATGATAGTTGGCAATTATAGTTGCTACACTTGCACCACTAAAGATTCATGAAGACAAAATAGTTGCATCTTAACAGCTTGTATCAGTTTCCTTTGATAGCAATAAAATTATTACATCTCTCAATACCATAACCTTTTGACTGAATCACAAAAATGGTAGAAAGGACCCTGCCACTCAGGAGACACCCACCTTTCATTTGAACAGTCTTTCAGGACTTAAGAAAAGTTGAATAGGATCACACTTGACTGCTTAAGAGGTAAAATGGTAACTGGTCCTAATATGCTTGTTCAAGGTCACACAGACTGTCAACAACAGGGCAGGGAACTGAATCTGTGTCTTGCAGGTCCTAGGCAATTGCCTCTTCCACTGGACCATCCTTCCTCAGCCTTCCTCCCCTCAACCAACCAAGTATACCTGGAACGTCTTTTTCTTCTGACTGAAAGATACTATCAGCTGCAAGACTTAGATCATTAGATTTGAATAATTTCTGTCACACCAGGATTTCAAAGACATTTCCTGCTATAAAATATACATATATTCATCCTCCTGTATTGAAAGAGCCTCTTAAACCAGTGAAATCCTGATCCCATAGAAAATAGTGGATGTTTTTTCCTTGGACATGAATCAAACTAATATTTCTCTCAAGGAAGGGATGGACAAACTTTTTTGGCT
>NW_017728910.1:11231008-11242954 GCF_001723895.1 Crocodylus porosus | reverse complement strand
CTTTTTTTAGGAAGGATTCCCGTATTAGCCAGAATTAAAATGTGCAGGACTGAGTCTTGAAAGCACTTGAAAGTAGCACAGATTCTTACTGAAATGAACAGGAGCCCCAGTTCTCCCAGAAGGACACGGGTGTAAGTCATATTGCTTTTAGCTAGGCTTCAGTCACTTTACTTCTCTGCAATGTTATAGCTCTTAGAAAAGGCACATAATTTTGCACATAATTTTGCTTATATTTTCTTCTTCTCAAAGAAAAAAAATGAAGAGGAAGAGAAAAGGATGAGACAGTGAGTCCCATTATTTGCAGGTAGGCATGGTCATATCTTCACATCAAGAATGTTTGCTCTTGTATCTAACTGCCCCTTCTGAGAAGCAGTGAAGTAAGAAACTCTAGCCAGACCAAATAAGGTCACACTGGTTTTCATAATCAGTCATAACAGAAAATAGCAGAGACCTGAATAATTATCTGCCCAATGTTACAGACAGTGACATACATAAGAAGCAGAAAAAAACCCCACCTTGTTGTAGCAACTATGCTCACCTAATTTGTCTTTAACACTGGAGATCATCATGGATCATAGATGGCACAGTTTAGGAACAGTGGAACTAGCTTTCACGTTCTTTATTCTGCATGTGCTATAACATGGTCTGTACACTTAGCAGAGAGATTTAGGTACATTGTTTGTATACGTCCACAGCATTTGTCCTTTGGCGGGATTCTTCTCCAGCTATTCTGTGCCAAACTACAGCCTCTTCCTAACACATACTTTTTTCAAAAGTGAATGAGTCAGTTCCTCAACCTGTGTAAAGAGGTGTCGCTCCTCTGGCAAGAATAATATTATGCTAAGTTACAATGGCTAAGAATTTGCATCACTGTACTTAAATACAACTGGTGCAAAGTTCACCTTGACATTAATGGATGTGAGAGAAAGAAACATCCCTTCCCCTGATTACCATTTTAAAACATTCTGGGAGAGAAAAGGATTGGGTCACATTCTCTTTGAAATAAATTGTTCCAATTATTGCAATGGTAATTTGTACTGGGATTTTCTTTTTCATGTTATCTACCAAGTGAAAAGGGGCTAGGAATCCAGCTGTTCTGCCTTTGGGGTACCATGCCAACTCCTGTTTATTCCCTTCTGATTTTTTTATTTTCCAAAAAATCAGCAAATGTCTAATTAAAAAAAAAAAGTCAAAATGCATGATTAATTACAAATCAAGAATATTTTGAAAGCAGGAAAGAAAATAAACAGCTCTGGTAAAGTGAACAGATGGGATTACAAACTAAATTGCCATCATTAGCATTATGAATCCTATAATTAGTTATTAGAATAACAATACATATCTAATATTACCATGAGATAACACTTCTGTTGTTGGAGGTGGGATAGAAAAAGAAGCAAATTTAGAAACATTGTAGTCAAGGACATATTGACCCATTTCCCTTCTGACACACTGGTCTAACTTTATTCAGTCCTGTGGATTTAACTCCAGTTTACAAAGATGTGAGAAGAGACATAGAGCCCTATAACTGTTTTATTATTGGTATACTAAGTTAACAAGTAGCTTTGCTCACAAACATGTCTTAACAGTATTCTTAACAGCTGGGGGCTTAAATCCTGATCAAACTCTCCTGGAAGTCTGTAGAAGATTTTTTTTTTATTGTCGTTTTTATGATTAACCGCAAGAATTGGTTCATCCGCTCCATTTTGGTGGTGGGACATCTAGTTTCTCAAAATGCCCACAAACTCATGTGCCATAGCCCCATGCTGTCAGTGTTATAGAACTGCCCCCCCACCTCAATGATCTCCAAGAGGAGTTCTGCCTCAGAGTTACTTACTGAACTTTCTTGAACATATATCTAGTTTTCTTGACTTAGAGAGCTAGAAAATCTAATTGAAACAACAGAATGTTTAGCTTTATTTGTAGGCTCTTAGCAAGTCAAACGTACGTTAAAAAGAAAAATGCAAACTAGTGATGTGTTCTACATGCTGTATGGGTAACGCTTAATTGCAAAGAGACATCATTTTGAACGCCTGTTTTTCCCTAGCTTCTTGAAGTATGTTCACTAATAAAGCTGTGTGTGATTTAAGCAAAACTGAAGATGAACCTAGCCCCCAATTTTCTTAAGCAGTTATGTACAACTTAATTTTTAAGCACACACTTACACCAATCAAGTTTGATGAGATGTAAGAATGTGCTTATGGTTAAATATGCATTCACGGCAGCTTTCTTGAATCTGAGTCAAAACTTGATATCCTTACTAAGATTGAGTAATACCTTTCTAATAATTGGTCCTACTGAGATCAGTAATGTTATTTGTAGGAGAAAGACAATGGACAAGGGAAAAATTCAGCTTGATTTTAAATGTGTGACTTTATTCTTTTAGTTAAATATTTTTGTTTCCAGTTTTCCACTGAAATTATATGTAAGAACAGGGAAAAAAGGACGTAGGCATTAAGATAATATGCCTGATGTAAGGGTGCTGTCAGGCAGTGAGTTGAGGCTGTATCCACAAGTTCATATGATTAGAAAAATTCTCCAAGTTTTGTTTTACTGACAGAAAAACCTATCAGCAAAGCACTATACAGACATTAAAGAGGTATGGCTGATGTGGAGCTCAGAAACTGGGCAACTGATTGCTTATAGCCAGAACACTCCTATCCATGAACCCTAGCATGTTGTAGGCTGTCTTGGTACCCTGGAAACCACTGCTAGCAGTCAAGTGCACAAGACAGTCCTAACTGGCTAGCTGCCTGATGGGACCATACCTCTTGAGGAGCTCCCCCCAATTCCTGCTTTCTCCTTCCCTGCTATGAGCTTTTGAGATAGAAGATCCAGAGTGCATCTGTTGTCTGGTGTAGCAGAAGCTACTTGCAATGGATCCCTGCTGTCACTTCCTACCCAGACTATTCTGCAGCCTGTAATCTTCTGCAGCCTTGGAGTGCAGTGTGGAGATGGAAAAAAAGGGCACCAGAGCACTCGGGGCATGTCTTGCTATCTGCTCATGTGTGCAGTAAAAGTGACACACTGTTTCTCAGGACCCATGAGTAGGGCTGGGGGCAATGGACTCTGAGATACTAAAGGACTGTCCTTCAGCTTCTATCAGAAGGGAAGCATACAGATGTTCTACTACCTGGGACAAACTCTCTTGGTAGGTACTTCTATTGAGTTAAGGGTGATTAATTTTTCTTCTCGGAACTGCCATTTTTGCTCCAGGAGAAAAATCTTGAATGCCTGTACACTTGTGGTTTCTACCAGAAGAGCAGTGACTCTCCTGTCCTGGTAGAAACTGAATGTCTGTACATGGCCTGAATAATATAAATTCTCCTTGCAATTAATTAATTTTGCAAGCTGGAAGCAGTCTTTGAATTTCAGACCCTCAAATCTTTGGGGACTCACAGGTAGTAACAGCAAGGTGGTGGGAAGGTAATGCAATAAAATGGATATTATATTTGGGTTATAATTTTTTTTCCAAAACAGAGTATGTAGGGAAGATCCAGGCCTAAAAGATTGACTTTAGAAGTAAAAACTGCAGTAGTGATACTAGTCAGAGGGAGCTAGGAAAGCACCTAAAAAGTTATGATTTAATTAAGAAGAGTCAGCATGCATTTAAGAAAGGGAGACCATGTATAGTAAATCTGGTGAATTTTAATTTTATTTCTGCCAATAAAGGTGTTTAACAAACTGAATAGGAAAAAAAGAAAACCTAGCATAGAAACAGTTTAAGGAAGAAAGCCCATTATAGTGAACCTGTCCGGGTGTTTCAATGCGTAGATTTGATGGTAAGCCTGCAGTTTCTGAAAAGGGGATCAAGAAGATAACTCATGAAAGTGTGCACAAATTTAAAAGGTTCAGAAAGGATAGAGAATTACAATTTCACCTAGTGTCATCTGATGTCAAAAATGATATAATTGTTTGCCAACTCTTACAGTCTTATTGCTATTTGGTTGTTTTGTTTTCGTCTGTTTTTCTTCAGTATTCAATTAATAGATCAACACAGTCAACTTCCTTATCAGACAGTATGAAAAATAGCTCTTCTGGCTTCTCAAGAAAGATCTTTGGGAGGAGAAATTCAATGCTTCACTGTTTTTTGGACCAGTACAAATGCATCCATCTTTGTGTTTACCCCAAAGTGAAATAGCCGATGTTATTAGAACGCTTGTTGCTTTTAATTTTCTTCTTCTGTCATTCATAAACTGGTAGAGGAACCATCACTACAATTAATCAATCAGCCTCGCTCAATGTAGCACACCTCAATAAGATGTGATATTCATTAACATACTTGAATATGTGTAGGAAACCCTACAAAGTGGCTAGACAATGGTACTGTAAGTAAAGTCATTGTCACTGGGGTTGAGATAAAGGCCAACATTTTCAAAATAGCCCAATAACCATTTTCAAGATAACCTATACCCTCAAATTAGAAAAGAATGAAAGACTCATTGAAGTGTATCAAAGATTGTTTTGTTTCCACTCAACTGGAAAGTTGTTGTCAGATACTATGGTAATGGATAGTGAGATAAAAATAAAGACAAAAAGATGACTCATGGAATTATGTGATTGTAGCATTCAAAAACATAAGTACACATGAACTTGCCAATGTAATTAATTTGCACTGGCAAAAGCAGAAGATAACTTTTTAAAACGAGCTAATGCACTGTATTATGCAATCAAGATTGTTTCAGTTGTATATAAGGTCTATTTACTCAACACACTTGAGACACATTTGTATTTTGATATTACAGAATTATCCATAAACATTTGTTTTTGTCTTTTGGGCAATAAAAGGACAGGTTGTAGACCTGTCCCTTGATTCTTTTATCAGTAACCAACTTACCAGTTCACTTGTAATCCAGGTAATATCATTTCTTCCTGATGCACTTAAACCAATGATGCTCAACCTTTTGGTCCTATGGGCAGGGTGAGTGGTATGGGGCTGGCCTACAGCTCAGATCCCACATGAAGTTAAACCCCACGTGCCTGGATCTAGCCTTGCGCTCTCTGAATTGGGTTCTACATGCCTGGAGCCACCCAGATGCTTCCTTTTACCACTTGAATTAGGCCCTGTGCTTTTGGATCCTTCCTTGCACTGCCCAGATTAGGCACCATGCAGCCAGATCCTGCCTTGTGCTGCCTAGATAGGGATCTGCACATCCAATTCCCACCTCTCATCACTCAGATCCCCCTCCCCCACTGTGATCAGGCCTTGCACATCTGGACCTAGTCTTGACGCATCCTGGTCCTGCATGCCCATCCAAGCACGCGCAGCTATATTATCTGCCCAGTGCCCACAGGTCTCCCCATGGTTCCAGAAATTTGGTGGCAGGGGACCAGCAATTCATGCTGTTGCTGCTTCTCCACTGCCAAATGTTTGGACCTGTGATTATCCCTGCAGAACAGATGTCACAGCTCTGTGGGCCGGACCTGGCCAGTGTCAGAGCAAAATTTTGATTAGATGCTGCCAACACAGAAGATTGAGACTGACGTGGATATTGGACTCTGTGAGTGGAAAGTTCCAGGGCTCACCCAGCCCATGCCCCCTGGGTGACCTGCGGGCCTGTCAGTCATTGTTGACCTACTTTCCCCACAGACACATGCTCAGACTGTGTCAGCTCCTGACTGAGAGCATGCTCAGTCAGAACCTGACATGAGGTAATCTGACTAGAAATTTCTCTGCGGAGAGCGTTCTGATTGGCCACTAAATTCAGATAAAAGTTCAGTGAGCCCCTCCCTCGGGGGGACAGCGCGCGAACCAGAGACAGAGGCTGGTGCTCCAGGGACTGTCTCTCAGTCAGGCCCTTAGGCCTATTGATCTCCTCTCTCGATTTGGCACTCTGTGTCCTTAACTGATAGTGATTGCGGCTTTGATTATTCGGCTTTCAATTGACTTCTCGCCATCCTTGACTACGATTTGGATTCTCCTTATACTAACAATTCTCCGGTTACTGGACTGTTTTTGCTTTGGCCTTGACTTCGCCTCCGGATCACCCTCGGTACCTCGACATGACTTTACTTACGTGGCTTTCGACCTC
This sequence comes from Crocodylus porosus, assembly GCF_001723895.1. Classification (NCBI taxonomy): domain Eukaryota; kingdom Metazoa; phylum Chordata; order Crocodylia; family Crocodylidae; genus Crocodylus; species Crocodylus porosus. The sequence continues at coordinate 11,236,922 of NW_017728910.1, read as the reverse complement.
GGCTTTCATCATCAACCATCCGTTTGTCCATTGGACTGGCGTCACGACCCCGGTTATTGAACTACGTGTTACAGTTCTGTTTGTCTGTTTACCCCGTTTATGAGCTGTTGACCAGCCCTGGGACTTATCCTGTTGGGGAACCTCGTGGGCCAACAGACCCCTTCGTTGTTCTCTGTTGTTAATACTGTAACTGAAGAATATCTCACCTGCGCTCTACTAAGCGTATGTTCAATAAAAACTCCCCTTGTTTATACCCGCTGTGAATCTCCTCCTCTGAACTCCACGCCAATAATCCCATCTGTCCGTATGTGATTGCCACCCTGGCCCACTGTGACCTTGGGGCCCGATTCATTCTGTTCGGTTTACCCCGACAGCCAGCAGGCAGGGAGTTGAACATCCCTGGCTTAGACTAAGAATGAGGCATCAAAATGTTGAAAATATATGGCCACAACTTTACTTTTATTCAGTTCCTAGCTTATTTGTGTATGTGTGTTTGTGTGTGTATATATATATACACACATATGTGCTGTAAGTGTGTATTGTGAGAATTAATACCAATGACCAGAAACCGGCACTGTGAAAGATTCCCCTCACAACTCTGCAAGTGCACCTATGTCCTTGGTTGAACAGATAACTCCTACTGTGGTTAACCATGGCAGACTCTGTAATCATTACATTGTGCATAAATACAGGCATGGATGAGACTATCAGATGCTCATCTACTAGAGAAATAAGTCCTGGGATATTTAGCTGAACATTCATTGCTGTGTGAAAACGGCCAGAGCAAAAAGGTCTTTTTGTGTTAAGGAAGCCTTGTCCTCCTGACAGGGATAGATGTTTCCAGTTATTTTAATTAACAGTGAAGCTCGGGTGCATCATTGACAAATTCTCTGACAAAGTCAAAAGAGCAGCATCAACAAATGCCATGAAGATGAAACTGTGAGAATGAGAAAAAGTGGTTTGGATTCCTATGTATAGCTGAGAACCTTGGAGTGTTCGAAAGATAATGTAGATATTTCTCAACCTGCTACTGCAATAGCTACTATTGATATTAAGGACAGTAATTGCAACAGGAGTCTAAAATAGCCTTGAAGGAATTTAGCAAAAAAATATCTGCTATCTCTAGCCACATACCTTATTGAATGAAAGGGACAGCTCATCTGACGTAGTGATTATTCTGTAAGGAAGCGTTGCAGAATCAAACTCTGAGCAGGTATTGGTTTTCTTTTTTATCATAAACCACCTCCCAATGTCAAAAATCCAGTCCTCGACTTCAATATGTTTTGGATCCAGTCCAGGCTCAGTTCAGCTCAGCAGTGTCAGAAAAATATGTTTTGACAAGGGATTCAAATGGAAAATAAAGCAAAAATATAACATTTTGCATGATTTTTAGCATAAGGCGAGTGATATTTAAGCTGTTGTTGTCTGTAATGCATTTAGAAGAACTTGAGAATCTAAACCCACAGGGAAAAATTCCTGACGGAGCTTGTGATTATTTAGGGTTGCACTTGGATATTTTGACAGGCTTAGTGGAGTGTTAAGCTACTACAACTTTCTTATCTCCCTACAGCTTCCTAACACCAAACTTCCCCAGAAAAGTACACCTCTGAAAGGTGCTGCCTATTATGCCTAAATGTCATGACTGAATCCTGCAAAACTGTCCTGAGTTCTATGAAGAAGCACCTATTCTGAGATGACATGGAAAAAGAGAGTATAAATTGAAAGTGCCATCTTAAATGTATCACTACTGTATACATATAACACCTATCACTGACCCATTTGCAAAATGCTACAAAGCTGCAAAATCTCAATCCCATATAACAATTAATAGGATATATATTATATATGTATACGGGTAAGGGAGACAGAGGCAGTGGGGTATAAAGTGCCCAGGGCTTAGTGTTTTATGTGTCATTTAGCAATCTATCCTTTTCTCCTCTCTTTTACTGAACACACTGTCAAAAAAAAAAATCAGAGAAATGATAATAGAAATCACAAGTGCTAAGGATCATAGTGAGTATAATATAACATGAAGCAAGAGCTACCTTGCTGAGTCTGACTCTTCTGCACATATTTGCAACCTGAGCAATCTATATAATACAAAGAGAAACTTGAAGAGAAGGGGAATGTGTGCTGCTGAGGTTTGAAGGAACAGTACATTATGAATTCCAAGAGTAAAGTGAACAGAAGATGGGTGTGCTATCTCAGGTCTAGCCAACATCCTGTGTCAGCATCCAAGTTATGGAATATTTCCCTTTTAGGCTACGCTGTTACAATGGTCTGTTTACAAAACAAAGGATAATGCAGCTCATCAAGCTCTTATCCATAGTACTCTACTCCAGGAAGCACCTACCAGTAATTGACCTGCTGCATTACAGGTCAGATGTAATCCAAAGTACACTGTCATCAATTAAAAGATTCTCATTAACCTCAGTGGACTGTGGAGCAAGCTAGTGTTGTGAACAGCATCAAGAAAAAAAATCTGTTTATCCCTTCATTACAGGAAATGAACTGTTACTTCAGAAGCGCTATGCACAGAAGAGACGAGAAAAATAAGAAGGAAGTATTTGTAGCAAAGTATGCAGTGTCTACAAACAACACGTGTAGGAGTTATGTGGAAGTAGGATACAGTAGGATGCCAGTGATCTAGCAGGGAGTACCAATACCTAGGAACTGATTTTCATTTGTAATTTCCCATAGAGCAGTAGTCACTAACCAGTGGATATGATCCACCGGTAGATCGCAGAGCCTCTTGGAGTTGATCTGAGGTGGGGGTGGATGGCTGAGTGCCTGCATGCATGCATGTGCCTCAGCCTCAGTCCATGGGGGAGGGAAGAGGTGATGGCTAGATCAAGGACCCTGTGGTGAGGGACAGTGCATGCTGCAAATTAGTCCTGGGCCCTCCCTTAGTGCCATAGCGATCCCCTTCCCCTGTCTGATCTGCTGCAATTTTTTCATTTATGGCCCTGTCTACTGCTGTGCTGCCTGTGCCCCTTCCTCCCAGTCTGCCATGTGCTACATACAGAGGCTGCCCTTGCCACTTCTAGTATGCATGCAGTGGATTGGTCACCTCTGCTTTTAAAGGATCGAATTCCCACTGGAATTGATTGCTACATGTTTTTTTCCTATAAATCTATTGTTGTTTAACTGAGTATTATTTGGGCTCCAATCCTACCATACCCACTTGGGCAAAATGCCCACTAAATGCAATGGCACTACTCACTTGAAGAAGACTTAATTGTGTAAGTAATGTCTAGGACTGTAATTCTGAATACAAAAAGTTAAAAACAAGGTATTTAAATTGCTGTGTTTGCATCTCCAAGGTATCTTCAGAAAAAGATCTGCTTTAACGTGCTATTTTTTAGTGACTGCTTTTTATTGGAAGTTCTATATATTTAATGCATGAGGTGTGCCTTTTTGGAGGAAGGCATATCCAAGTAATATGTCGCTCAACTCCTTGAGGCCTGTAGAAGAACAATAGGAAGGAGACTGTTCTGATATGCTGCCGAAGTAGGAGGGCCCTATACTCAGCTAGCGAAATTCAGAAAAGCTCCATTGACCTAAGCGTAGGTGTGCTAGTTCATACCAGTTGAGAATCTAGCTTGAAAGTTTGTATTTGGTTTTGGTGATATTTCTCACCCAATTGCCTTCATTTTAAGTTCTCTCCACTTGAACAGCAAAATAATAGCTGTAATATCATAGTGGACAGGGAAGACTTTGGAATTACAAAGTGTGCTTGGAAAAGCGAAGTCCAGATGATGTTTGCTTGACTAAAGCACATGAAATGAAATCACTCTATAAATGGACCATAACATAAGGGCTTTTACAGCTGGCCTTAGGACTGTTAAAGTATTCTTCTAGAGTGAAGTTCACTTTTAAGCACCGCTTTTGGGTAATGGACTGTTTTTCCTTGCTTGCTTCGTATCACTCAAATTTTATGCAATCCAGGTGTTCTAATCATAATTTAAATATTATGGCATATGTGATTAAAATATATTGTAGTTTTCTACCTAACAAAATAATATTAACACATAAATAAAATGTTCCTGATAGCTGAGGGAAATAAGAACCTGCCATTCAAACTGATGGATAATTTGCAGCTCCCATGTCATAGAAATTATCATTAAATAGTGTGATTTTATTAAACATATTCTCTGCTCCTTGCAGATGGTGGTTTTAATTTCTAGCTAGGAAATGAGTCCAACGAATATCTAGGATAAATATGAAAGGCAACACATGTATTTTCTGTTATCTATAATCTATATACCGTATAGTGCCACAAAAACTGGATTGGAGTTCATTACAGTAAATTTTTGTTGTTTTATTTAGATATGTATATCATTACTTGATGTCTAATTGTAGTGATTTTTTCCTGCACTTAGCTATCTATTTTCGCATGCACGTTAAGTTGATAGAAATATTCATTTTTGCAGGATCAATACCTTAAATGTTGCTTGGATGAAAGGCAAGGTTTGCTGAGTAGATGTGATATCTTTATTATACCACCTAAATAGTTGGAAAAATGTTCTTTGCAAGCTTTTGGACACAAACACCTTCTTCAGGTATTGGGAGACTCTGCTGATGTTAGTCTCCCAATGCCTATTAGTCTCCCTATGTCCTTAGATCAACATAGCTACAACCAACAACACTGCAGCTTGGATGAGATTAACTAGTATTGCCCTAAGGGATCAGGCCAATACTCAGGATCTCAATATTGGCTGTTAGACAGGAGGCCATGATGTACAATTGAACATATACAAACACACAAATCAGTTAGGTGCATGCACACACACATTACCAGCTCAGGCACATACATATCCAAAACAGCCTAGGCACATGCATACTATTGCCAATTCAAGCACATACACCCCAAAAGTTACACACAGATCACTAATTCGTATATCATGCACACAATGCCATATATATACTCAGATACACACACGTTCAAAATAACCAGTTTAGCTTCATGCACACCTGTCACCAGTTTAAGTCCATACATGCTACACACACCAGATTTAGACAGAATCAGTTACCAACACCTGCACATCCAATACACATATGTGGATCGCTAATTCATAAACCACACACACACAATGATACCTATATATGTGTAGTCACTAATTCACACACAAAGCACCCACCTACTCATACACACAAGTGAGTTTCTAAGTTGGGTGTTGTGATGTGTGTATGTGTGTGTCTGTGTGTCTGTGTGTATTTATGTATGTGCTTGGTGTACTTGGGATACCTGAGGAAAGGTTAAGGTAAGAAAGTAAAAGTGTAGGCAGTGAAAGTTGCTGGGAGTAAAAGTCACCAGGGCCGGGATTAGAACCGGTAGACTAGAGGGGCCTAGGCTGAAGAACTGAGGCTTGGGGGTAAATTTAGGTTAATTGATTTTAATTGATTAAAAGACAACACCCAAAGCCTACAGAACAAGAGACTGGCACAGAGGCTGGGACTGGAGCCAGAGCTAGGGGGAGCTGAAAAGGTAGGTGGGGAGAGGGAAAATGGGACTAAGGGAAAGTGTGGGTGTTAAAGAGGGGCTCTGGGTGTGGGGAGACAGAGGATGGCTCCGGGGAAGCTAGAGAAGTTGCAGGGAGCGGCAGTAGGTGCTGGGAGCTGGGAGCTGGAGAAAGGCTCCAGCTGCTGGAGAAAACTTCAGGACAGCCACAAGGAACTGGGAAGCTGCAGGAGGTGGGGGGACTACAGAAGGTGCAGGGGAAGCCTAAAAACAGAGATGGACAGCAGAAAATCACAGAAAAAGTGGCAGGAGAGACTGAAAGGTGGCAGGGCAGTGGGAAAGCTGAGAAAGGCAGCAGAAAGTCACAGGGAAAAGGCAGTAGATGGCACGGGAGGCTGAAAGGCAGCAGGGACAGCATGAAAGCAAGGAGAGGCTGAGAGGTGGCAGAAAAGG
>NW_017728910.1:11227259-11230997 GCF_001723895.1 Crocodylus porosus | reverse complement strand
ATTAGGTTCCCCGCCGGGTTTCCGGGTCCTGGCCCGGAAACGGGGCGGAAGTCTGGGGTTCTTCTCTCGGGCCGGGCCCCGCGGGGTCCTGGCCCCCTCACAGAAGGGACTGGGATTCAGTAAAACATGACCCAACTCAGGGTTGCAAATGACAGTGGTTTTACTGAACAGGGGAAATGGTGACCCAACGTCTTATTGGTTCCCTTGTACGCACACACACAATGGCAACAGCGTTTAGAGAGACTTGGTGCAGGGGCTGAAGTCCACTGAAGTCCAGGATGACAGAGAGAGACAGAGAGAGAGTCCAAATTGTAGAAGGAGGTATGCAGATAATATCTACCTATCTCAGGCCGGAAAGGGATCCTTGTCCAGTAGGTGTTGTCAAGAGGGTGGTAACTGGCAGGTTGTCTGGGTGGATAGGTGGTGTGGCTTGGTTCTGGTCCAGATAGAGAGGGCATCCCACTAGGTCTATCTTAACTGCCCCTTTTTATAGGGGCAGACCTTGTGTGACCCTAGTGACAGGAGGCATGCCCAGGGAGGAGTCAGTGCCTGGTGTACTGAGCACGTGTGCTCCACGCAGAGATGTGCAGTTTCGGGTGTCTGTAATGGTGGGGTACAATGGTAGAGTTGCTGGTTTTGTAGGGTCTTTTGTCTTTCAAATCCTGGTCTTGTCTCTGTTTCTGGGTGAGGTTGTGGTTCCTAGATGAATCAATGCGAGGTGATGACCCAGCCAGTACAGGCCATTCAGTAGCTACCATTGTATTTCTATCATTCCCAATTGCTCTCATTCATCTGGGAACCAATTTACATGGGAGGGGTACGTGACTCATACAGTTGCGACATAGGGGATGCTCAGGCAGAGGACACAAGATGGAGGCTTGACATACACAATGGAAACTTGACATGACTTTGGTTCACTTACAAACACCGGTCTAAACCATACAATATCTATATGAAACAATAAAAATCAATACAAAAATCATAATAATACAATATACAACAGTAAGAATCAATACAAACCTAATAATAATACAATATAAAACAGTGAATATCCAAAACAAAAACTTTGCTACCAAAATAAAAATGTTAAAGCTTATCCTACTTCTTACTTACTTACACTTATCTATAGGGAATAGAGAGGGAGAGAAAAAGTCAGAAATAGTTGGGGAAGGGGAGGGAAAGCATTTTAAAATAAATATAAAAAAACCCTGCAGGTTTTGCTACACTAGAGGGTCAGAGTGTTGATGTAGCCAGGAAATGGACAAGAGGCACAGGATATTTTGTGATATCTTTTATTGAACCAGCTATATAGTTGAAAGATGTGTTGGATGAGATTTTGGGCACAAAGTGCCTTTTCTTTAGATATACTTCTTCAGTGCCTAAAATTTGTATCCAACAGCTTTTCCAATTCTACAAGTGGTCCAGCTTCTGTCTTCCCTCAAAATCTTCTGGGAGGGAGGGGGGCAAAGTCCAGCCCATAGGCTGGATAAGGTCTGCAGCACACTCCATTTCCCAGAAGCCCCTGCCCATCACTGGTTGCTATGGAAACCCCAGCAGCAGTGGTCCTGTGACAGCACAGGGACAGGGTTCCCATGGCGTCCAGCCCCAACAGCACCGGTAGGGCATACAGCTGGGCAGGGAGCTGTTCTGAGGCTGGGATCTTGCAGTGGTAACCATGTGGTCCAGAGGTGGGGCATAGCTGTGATCCACTGTCCGCACACCCCAGGCAGGGCTGTGCAGGCAGCAGATCGTGGCCCTGCCCCGACTCTGGACCACGCTCTCACCACTGCAAGATCCCAGCCCCAGCCACAGAGCAACTCCCTGCCCCGCTGCATGCCCGGCTATGACTGCTGGGGCCAGTCTCCATAGAAACCCTGGCCCCATGCTGTCATGGCACCACCACTGTTGGGGTCTCCATGCAGCAATGAGGGAAGGGGCTGCTGAGAAATGGAGTCCAGCCACTGGCCGGATTCACCATTTTGCCTACCCCTGCCTTAGATTAATTAGGTAATGAAGTGACATTATTTTATAAGTGGCACTTTCTTCAGGTAGGATATAAATTTGGAAGAGGGCTGGGTTTTTGTAAAAGATCTGGGACCCACTATCACTGACTAGAACTTTTTTCCCCCACAGAAAATGTTATGGAAAATATGCCAGACTCTTTCACTATGTTTTTTTCTTTTTTAGGCTAGCCATAACTCTGTCCATATCTTTTTTGCTCGTGTCAGATAGTCTTTAGTGCATCTGCTTAAATTCACTCCAGTGAACATTGTTCTTTCCAATAAATAAAATGTAATATATCTGCTCCACTGGCAGTATAAAGGCAGGCTTCAAATTGGGGCTGGGGGTTGCTTCGAGTCCCCACCTCAAAACCTGGGAAAAATCTACCCAACTGGGGTCCTAAAAGAAAAACTTCCACACTCACAAGCAATTTTATGGCCAATATAACAGTTTATTAAAGGTAAATAACCATAATGAAGACATAGCTAACTTCCCCATCAACTATTAAACACCTCAATAATGACATACTCAAAATATCAGATACCCCAAATAACTAAACACCCCAAAATATCAAATAACACCCCTGTCACAAACTCATATACAGGGGCACTTCCAGAGCCTGGGGTTTCTCCTCTGTGCATTGCCACTTGCACCAAAGAACAGACTGAGTTTGCCCCAAGACAGCTCCCTATCCCAGCGAGCCTCACTTAGATGACCCTTACACTGGCCCCTGCAACTGCAGTGAGGGATTTTCTGCCAGTCCCATTTTTGAGCTGATAAAAAATTATAGCTCCCCCTTTCCATGGAAAGGGTAGCCTTGGAATATCACTCACCTGGAAATCACTCTTTTCACAGGCAATTAGCAAAGGAGACAAACAACAAAAGGATTTATTACAGGGGAGACAAGAGTTATGCAAACAAAACAAGCCATGGGTTTGGAGACAAAAGCAAAACGAGTACCGATTCTTCACCTCTTGTCTGGCTACATGGGCATCCTTGTCAGAGGTCTAGACATCAGTATCCCTGCCCACTCCACCAGTCCTGATAATAAGGGTCAGAGAACCCCTCAAAGCTGGAGATTCAAGGACAAAATTATAACCTACCTGTCCCCACCCAATCTCCAAGGGTATCCCCTGCCCCTGTCTCTATCAGCATTATTCTAGTACTCATGAGTCATCAGGACCCTTCAGAAAGCTCTGGTCTCTTTGGCTAAATAGAATTGCTCAATGAGCCATTACTCTTGGATCTTTTTCCTATTGTGGAGCTGATTTCCCAGCTGCTGGAAGACTATATGTAGGGGTGTCCATACCACCCCTGATCCCTTCTGTCTGCTATTGTCCTGGCCCTCCAACACAGTGGGAAGTGATAATCAGCTGTTCCACCCACTCCCTGAATTCCCTGGCTAAGCCTCATCCAAAACCATCAAAATATACATAGCCAGTTTAACATAATCCATATAGTGATAACAGTAGTATAAATGGATACAGTATAATATAGGTCATCTTAGACTACACATGCTATATCAATACATGAAAACACAAGAATACATTTATAACATACCCCCAACCATGATGGGGTTCATGACAACTCCAGTCAACAAAAAAGCACTCTAAATAACAAATAAAAATACCATAAAGATCAAACATCCCAACAGCAGACCCTGGGGGTCTTTTGGTGTCAGTCAGTTTCTATCTGAGACCTTCGCACCCTGGCAGTCCCACCTTGTTCAGTCGAGGG
>NW_017728910.1:11219780-11226874 GCF_001723895.1 Crocodylus porosus | reverse complement strand
GCCACCTTTAGGGATCACTGCCTAATGCTGCTCAGGATTGCCACCACTCGGTTGTCGCTGCCATAGCACTCAGGGTCACTGCTGAAAATGCCCCTTTATGGGTCTCAGCTCTGGCCTCACTAGCAAGACAGCTCCAGGTGCCTGTTACCAGTGAGGATTTTACTAGTCTCCCAAGGCTCTGCCTCGCAGTTCACCACGCAGACGTGCCCCGCAGCCCATGTGTGCCTTCCAGCTGAAACAAAATTGGGGATGTGATACAAAGATGTGACCAGCAACGCAAAGACTAAGCCTTCCCTTGGCCACTTGCATATAATTTTTAAGGCACAAAACAGAGGATGGACATAAACAGACCCGTAACCTTTTAAACCTGCAAATCTAATGCAGGTATGCAATTTTTAAAATATTAACGGTAGGTCACATGACCAACCACACACATAAGCAGGGTTACATATTATAGGTACCTATTGCGTTCTATAGCATTTCTATGGGTGACATGAGAAGATAATATGTCCAAAGTGGAAAATCAAATTTTGGATTTCAATTTTCTCAGCATCATTATGAATTTTTGTTTTTGTTTTTTTTAGTATGGTGCAATGAGATTTTGCTACATTAGCTATGGACCTAAATGATAAATTTCCTTGCATTAGGCTTAAAATAAATACCTTTCATTGCATTCTGCATTTTCATTCTCTTAAATAGACTCTAATCTATAGTGAGTATTTAGAGTTAAATTATATGCATTTCTGTCAGAAATGTCTGTTAAGATTAGGTTCCTTTATTTCCTTTATTAGGTTCTATCAACATATTTCTTTATTGCTGTCATATGTTTTCCATACTTTTGTTTTATCTGAAGAGAATGAATGAATTCAATCCATTTTAAAGGTTTATACCCCACTTCAGTTTGAAAGAATGCTTCTCATTTGAAAAAAATGCTTCTCTATATCAAAGCGAGAGAAGTGCCCTTACATTACCCATGCCCTTGCATTGTTTGCTTTGTCCTTAAGTTGTAGAAAGTTAGTATTGCCTCCTGATTTTTCTCTTCTGATATCTTACCTGTACATAATTAGCATCTTCATGTGGTGGTAAGGACAAATGTTACTATGGGTGATTCCTAACATAGCAAAAAAGAACACTACCACTTTTAAGGATTATAAGGAATAGCATTATAAAAATAGTAATACAAGGATTATTAAAAAATAGTAATACACATAAGCAAGATGAATACAAAAACGTTGGAAATAATGTTTCTGAGTTCAAGTTAGCTCAGCTTCCACATGTGATATTTTTTATTGTTAAGTTTTGCATTCATGTGGTAGCTTAATAGCAAAGGACCTGAGTGATACTTTTTCTATAGTTTTGATTTTAAAATTAGACTAGTACTTAAAATGATGTTTGACAGGAATTCAAGTGTCAGGAGAGTACAAATGAAGAACTTTTAGTCACTCACAGTCAGAGTTATTTTTAATCCCTTTGATTTCTTTAACTTCTTGTAGAAACCCTGAAATTAATGATGAAAATAATCACACACTTCCTCATGTTAAAGGCTTTCAGAGGAAAAATGTATAGCATGATTGCAGTTGGATTATTCTGCCTCAGTGTCATGAAATGATTATTATTCTGGAAGGCTCTTCAAAAGTTAAATCAGTAGCTTTAAAGGGGATTCCTGGACCATCGAGTACAGTTCCCTGCATTCACAGGCAATTATTAACCCACAGCTACAAGGAACAACATTGAAAACATCAAGAAAAACCATGTAACATTGCATAGGTAAAAGCAGGAGAGAGAAAGGCAGTGCCAGTACTCTATTACTGTGATAACAGAGAAGTGGTTAATATATGGTCGGAAGATCCTATAAAAATAACCTTGCTATGCTGCAGAGAGAGGCTCCCCCTCCTCGCCCCACGCCATCCCCCCGCAGTCCATGCCAAAGTGACCTAAAGAGAAAATTTCATCCTCTATTCAGGGTCCTGTTTGCTCTATTTTTTTTTCCTTGTACCAGCAGTACTATCCTAGTTCTCCAGTCAAAAACATTTCCAGGCTTAGCTATGGCCAACATCCCAGTACCTAAGAGGAAGGCAAACCCTCCCCAAATCTCCCCACTCCAAAAGACAGTACCATGCATGAAAACCAAAAAAATTCTTTCTGGCTCTGACTGGTAACCAGCCGAAGCCCTGAGACAAGGGATTACCAGATGCCTTCCATACCACAACAGCAATGTTTTACCTCGACCTGGGTACTGGAAATGTTTCCACATCATTCATACAAATTGGTGTGCCAGAACTCCCTGTCATACCATCTCTTCCAAAAATGTATCCAGTCGAGTCTTAAAGGGTGTTTATAGATGTGCTCTGGGAGGTGTGTGTAGGGGGTCCTTTAATTAGTGAGCCATGCTGATTAAAAGTGCCCGAGCATTACATGTATCAGTGTCCCCATGCTGAAAAATGGCAGCAGGGCAGTTTAAACTAAGGCTCCTTTGGTGAGCTTTAGTTCAAAGTGCCCTGCCACCATTTTCCAGCATGGGGATGCTGCTGTTCATGACATTGGAGGCTGCTGGAGTGCATTTATTTCTGTGCTCCAGCAGACTCAATTAGCTCCAATGTACTGGATTTGCAGCATACTGGAGCAACCTCGCTGCGTGTCTATAGGAGCGGAAAGAAGCTATTTCCTTACTTCCCACTTTTTGCTTGGAAGCTTTTTTGACAGTCAGAAATCTTTTAATATCCAAGCTAACTCTATCCATAACCCAGTTTATAGCAAGTTGAACTTGTGCAGCCTAAGAAGCTCTTTGCCTTCCTTCATATATTCTAGGGGAGGATGTAGATATAACCACAGGGTGGATATATCCCCCATCTAGAGGGGGTAGGGTTGTATGATAGGGTATGTAGATCTTACAATGGCCACCAAAAGATTAAAGAGGTGATGTGGAGTCAGTAAAACCCACCTCCTGTTTCTGCCATTTGTCTCAGGTATGGAAAGAGTAAGGGAAGTCAGCTCAATTAGTTGATGGCTGACCTTGAGAGCAGAATTATAGCTACTTCTAGAGAGGTTTGACTTGAGCTACAAATGATTTAAGGGACTGTAACCTGCCAAAACCTCACTAAAGGTGAGACTACTATTTGATTTGTCCTGTGGGGGTTGCCTGATGGTGCTGCCATCCCATCTGAGAGAGGCCATGTTTAAACAAAAGACTTTTTCCTTCCACTTGACTAGGGACTTGGTTTGTTTCAAGTGCAGAAACAGACAAACCAGTCATACCATTCTAATACTTCAGCTGGTTGTTGAGAACCAGTCTGACAGTGAGGAAAAAAAGTCCTTCCTAGTCTCAAAAAAGGCAACTTGTACAGCATCCACTATCATATTCCTGGGGTTGAGAGTTGTTAACCCACATGTGAGAACTGGATTCAGGCTGTACAAGAGCTGAATGGGTTACGACATTCTTGCTGACTTGCCTGCCCACTCCCCTTTTCGTAGGAGCATGTTCCCTGTTCCTGAAGGATGGTGGTCCTTAAAGAAGACTCTGCCCTTTTTCCTGTCAGACCAGGAAAAGTCCCAGCACTTTTAGGTTACAGTACCTGCCTGTGTCACAGCAGCATAATAGTTATGATCAATTAACATGCTTTGAAAGGGCAATCTTATTAATTTATATTGGCATAGCCTTAAATAACAAATATTTCCTGGGATTGCATCTGACCATAGTTATTCAATCTCAAGAAATGTAATAAGGAAGCCAAGACAGAAATGAAGGCAGAACTTGGTATATTAACTTCTGACGTGAACTGGTTTATGACCCTGCAGGTGCACAAAAGTATGCTGCAGTCTGAATATGAATGTACAGTACGGAAGATTAGATGCCACCTGAATTTTGAATGTTTATCTGCACATACTAAATAAATGTTAAACCATTTGAGTACACAGTACCAATGTATAAATATGCACTAGTATTTGGTATGCAAGACAAGTATGTGTCAACAGAGGAAAGTTTACTCAGAGATGGATTATAAATATGTAGGAGGTGAACTTTACACCTATACTAAAGTCCATAGTTCAGCAGTTTTAGCAGTTGTTACAAAAAGCAAGCAGTTTGCAGTTTGATCAGTGAGACACCAAAATCCAATAGCCCCAGACTTTGTAGGAGCTGATAGATGAGGATCAATTCAAACTGTATTTGTTCACTTAATACTATCAAGCCAAGGGCATCTCATTTGAAATAATTCAGTAATTTACATAGGAGGAGCTCTTGTGGAGAAAACAGAAGCCAGGGAGCAAGATCTGCAAATTGATCATAGATTTTTTTAACTCTGCTACTTAGTGAGCATGTCTACATAGTAAGTTACTACACAGTAAGTGGGAATAGGACAGCATTTACACATGTAGGTGTTAAAGTGGATTAATGTTGTGTGTGGACTGACTTCAGACTAAAGTGAGTCCCAAATCAGTCCATACACACAGTGTTTACCTACATATGTAGGCATCTACACGTGCATTACTGTGCAGTAACTAATCAGGCATAATGCAGGTATGAAATTTACACTCAAGTCAGCATAACTGGCCATCTACTGCACAGTATGGGCGTGTGCATAAAGATAAGCACCCATAATGTGCATTCATTTCAGTTACTGCGCAGCAAATGCATACATGCAGACATAACCAGTTTCCCCAAGATATTGCCAGTTCCTTACAGGCATAAAGGGAAGAGACATATCTATTATTAGAAAAAATGGGAATAAAAGGACTTAAAAAATATCTACCTGAAAACAATATCTCTGCCTTAGAAAGAAGCAGGAAAGGTCATGCATAACATTGATGTGCATGTTCTGTAGATCCTTTTAACTAGATGAATACCTTGCTGGGGTCGTTTGACCCCAGTACTCTTTCCTGCCATGGCAGGGGGTTGGACTACATGATCTGTTCAGGTCCCTTCTGACCCTAGAAACTATGAAACTATGAAACTTATCAAGTCATATTCCAGGAGTTGTTTTGATGGCATTCATGATATGAGGGACTAACAAAAACCAGAGGAGGTAAACTGTCCATTTCATACTGTAATAGTCTTTCAGGTGCTTCAGATAATGAATAGAGCCTCAAAATGTCTCATAGCTCACACTTATTACTATGACTGACATTGAAGATTTAGCAGAATGGTTTTTCCACCTTTTTTCACCTTTCTAGAAGTTAGCCATTTACTTTTAAAGTTTGGCTCCATTCTTGGAAAAGGAATAGCAAGATCTTGCTAATTCTTCAAATGTCAGTCTTGACACCTAAGACACTTCTTTAATCATCAAACAAGGAGAAGGGATAATAGGGACTAATTCATTTTTGTATTTTTGATATAATTACCAAATGTTGTAGAAGTGGGGCATTTATCAAAAGGGAAGAGTTTTGAAGGGTCACAAAGCTGGCAAATGGAAGGGTTAGTTACTGTATAAATGAAGAAAGTACCCACATTTTTTCAGAAGCAAATATAGGAACACTAAAACAAAAAAGGAAAACTACACAGCAATGACAGAGATTTGGAAATCAGATCTTGTTTCCTTGAGAGGTCTTTTTGTTATTTCCTTCCTTTTCTGCCATTGACTTTAAACATGCAATATGGTTCCTGGTAACTTTCCACCAAAACATACACTTGATATTTGTTCATCACCTTTCATACATCAAGATAGTGACTGTGTGTTTGAAGCATCAGTTATATCATAAATCAGTCATAAACCTTTTAAGACTTGAATTGCCCCTCAAAAAATAACAATTCTTCATTTTCACTAATTTTTGGCTACAGAAAATAATAGAACAATTCTTCCATTGCAAAGAACTCAGAAAGACCACAACAGGTCAGACCGTTTTTAACGTCAGATAGAGTTTGTCAATGCAGGTAAGGAAGCTATGTGACTAATCAGATTTGGCTGAATGCTTGTCCCATGAGATATCAGGGTGGTTAAAATCACCCATGGCAACCATGCACTGGCTTGACACAAGACGAAGTGCTGCAAGGTCTGGTTCTGGCCAAAGGGGATGATTTAGTGAGTGACCTGAGAATTGAAGGGAAGTTCAGTGACAGTGATCATAAGTTGATCACCTTCCTTATCCATCACAAAGCTGGTAAATCAGTTAGCAATGCGGAAAACCTCAACTTTAGTCAACTAAGATGACTTTCACAAGCTCAGGAGGTTGGTTGTCAATGCCCTGTGAGATCATGAGCTGGTAGGGAAGAGCGTCCAAGGAGCATCACTCCTTAAAGACATGATGCTAAAAGCACAAGGAAAGTCTGTTCTGACCCACATGAAACATAGTAAAAGGGCTGGGAAACCCCCTTGGCTAAATAGGGAACTCATGGACCTCTGTAATCTTAAAACAGAAGTCTATAAAGGTTGGAAGATGGGAAATACCTCTAAGAAGGATTATGTGTCACTAGCCTGCACCTGTAGGGAGTGTACCAGAAAAGCCAAGGCCGAAACTGAGCTCAAGCTGGCCGCGGGAATCAAGAACAATAAAAAGTCCTTCTTCAGATATCTAGGAAGTCAAAAGAAAAATAAGGGCAACACTGGACCTCTGCTGAATCAAATGGGAACAATGACAATCCACGCCCAGGAAAAAGCTAATCTCCTCAATGATTACTTTGTATCTGTTTTTCACCAGCCCAAGGGGATCACCCTGCCTGACAGAACACAGGACTACCAGGGTACGAGTGACCATACACCTACAATTGGCAAAGACCTTTTGAGGAAACACCTTGAGAGGCTGGACATCCATAAGTCAGAGGGCCCTGATGAAATGCACCCAAGAACACTAAAAGAGTTAGCTGACATCCTAGCTCAGTCATTGGTCCAGATATTTGAGAACTCCTGGCACTCAGGAGAGGTTCTTGAAGATTGGAAGAGGGCCAATGTGGTGCCTATCTTCAAGAAAGGAAGATCCAGAGAACTACAGGCCAATCAGCTTGACCTCAATCCCTAGGAAGATCTTGGAAAAAATTGTCAAAGAATCCTGACAAGGTGCCATTCTGAGAGACAGCTTCATCATGGGTATGCCATGCCTGACCAACCTCATGTCCTTCTATGATGAGAGGGAGAGATTGATGTCATTTGCTTGGAAAAGCCTTT
>NW_017728910.1:11214298-11219620 GCF_001723895.1 Crocodylus porosus | reverse complement strand
TGGGGAAGCACGGTTACGCTGGAGGATAGGCTGGAAATTCAGGCTGACCTGGATAGGCTCGCAAGGTGAGTGGATATAAACTGATGTCCTTCAACATAGAGAAATGCAAGGTGCTCCACCCCAGGAGAAAGAATCCACATCATACCTATAGGCTTGGCAATGCTTCACTCACTAGCACTACGTCCAGAAGAGACTTGGGGGTCACAATTGACCACAGTATGAATATAAGCCACCAATGTGATGCTGCAGCTGGCAAAGCAAATGAAACCCTGTCTTGCATTCACAGATGCATCTTGAGCAGGTCCAAGGAGGTGATCCTCCCCCTCTATGCGGCACTGGTCAGGCCGCAGCTGGAGTATTGCAACCAGTTCTGGGCTTCACACTTTAAAAAGGATGTGAAGGACCTTGAGAGAGTCCAGAGGAGAGCCATGTGAATGACCAGAGGTCAAGAGAGCAGGCCTTATGAGGAGAGGCTGAGGGGCACGGGATTATTCAGCTTGGGAAAGCATAGTCTCAGGTGGGGCTTGGTGGTAGCTTAAGTATATAAGGGGTGCGCATCAGGATCTGGGATAACATCTGTTTGCCAGGGCTCCCCTAGGGAAAACAAGGTCCAACTGTCACAAACTCCTGGCAGACCGTTTTAGACTGTACATAAGGAAAAACTTCTTTACCGTCCAAGTCTCCAGACCCTGGAATAGTCTCCCCCCAGAAGTGGTGCAAACACCTGCTTTGGATATGTTCAAGATGTGTTTGGATGATCATCTTGCTGGGGTCATCTGGGTAGGGGGCTGGACCACATGATCTCGTAAGTCCCTTACAGCCTTAATGTCTATGAAATCTTTGAAATCTATGAAACACTATGGTTTCCTATTCAAAATCCCTGGGTTAATCTTGTGATTCATGTTGGCATACCTAACAGTAATAACATTCTGTGGCACTCCATAGCACCCTTGCAAGGATCTCAAGGTACCCCAGGGTGCCATGGTACCCTAGTTGAGAATCACTGTCATAAGCTTTACTTAGTAATCTTTTATTTTTTCCCTAATTAATTACAGTTCTTTAATTTCTTAGAACTGTACTGTAATTCAACTTACTTTCGTTCAAACTTTATTCCTAGATATACTAGAAATTCTTGCATTTCATTGTAAAAGCTATGGAAATAATTAGCTGTTTTAATAATCTCAGAAAGAATTGGAAGACAGTGCCACACAATATTTGTTCAGTTTGTTCCAGGATGTGATTTAATAAAGGACCAGTAACATTACATTTCATGACATTAAAAAAAATAAAATAAACCTAAACAGCTACAGCAAAGATAAAAATATTGTTTTACTTATGCCACAGTGGCCATCAGAGTTCAGCAATTTATAATCCTAAAATACACGAAGAATAGGGAATAGGATAAAGCTGCCACACTACATATCTGAGGCTTAGGGTGCAATCCAAAATGGATTGATGCTAATAGTTATGTAGAACTAAATGAAAAACGCATCTGAAAAATATAACAATGAAAAAAGTGATCTGAAATGGATTGATGCCAGTAGTCAGAAAACACACACTATTTTGTCAATCCACTATTATGCAACAGACCTGCCAATATGAAGTATGTTTTGGAAGAAGGCAGAAGAAGTAGAAGATCAAAAAGTTTCTATAGAAGTTTATCACCAAACTCAAGATCATGAGTTGGTCCACATTTTGCAAATCTACAAATCCAAGAGGAAACATTAGCTATAAATTAATAGTACTATACACTTCAAAAATTATGTTCAAAATCTTTTATTTGGTTACAAATTAAATGTTTCCAAATACAATAGCATACATCTGGGGTACCTGTAGAATTGAAATTGATAACCACTATTCCTCTCTCACTCTTTCTCTCACACTCATGCTCGTAAACACACAGATACATAGATATGGAAAAAATAAACAACAGCATGATATGTGTCTGTGTGTAATATGTGTGTAAACAACTTTACATATATAAATATATATGTAAACAAATGGAAGCATGATGTGTGTGTGTGTGTGTATGCGGCACACACCCACATTTAACTATCTCTCTATGTATAAATATATTTATATATATAACAACATATATAATATATACACAAACGTATACATCATGCTGCTGTTTACATTTTTTAAGACTATTTTATGTGTTATTCATCACAATTAATTTAGTCAAAGTTGTAGCTGCTTAATTCTTGCAAAGACTTTTTTTGTAAAGTATTCTGGTGTTGTTTCCTGTTCTAATGTAGAGTCTTTAACATATGCTGCCGTACTATATCATTCTCACTGAATGTTCTGTCTGGACTCTATAACTTTGGTGAAACAATTTTTGTCCACACAAGAAATCTCTGCTGCAGTGTCAAGAAACAAAAATGTATAGTTTTATTTCTCAGTTACCCTACTCCTACAGTTTATTGTAGGGATGGTGTGAGGAAAAAATCAAAACCCCATTGGTGTCCTCTAAGTTTGAACCTCAGCTACTGTAACAGTATCAATGCACCATTGACATGAAGTAAGCCATTTCCTCAAGTTGCATTGTACTATACTCAGGGCCTTGTTGTACCTTATGCTGTAAGCTGCACAAATGTTGATCGGCTGAGTGCTGGTCTGGAGTTTGAAGCAGCCACATCTTAAGGCTAAAAACCTTCTCTGACTGTCTCTCACCTGCCCAGCTGTGACTTGCCACTAGAGGCCTGGTGAGCAGGGCTGGTGAGCCAGGGCAGGCTTCTATCCCTGCTCTACAGGCAGGGGTTGTGAGAGATGGGTTGCGGGGGAAGCAGGGTGGTGGGAACATGTAACTGTAAGTATGACCTGCCTTCCCTGGAGCCCGGTGCAGGTGCAGGTGCAGGTGCAGGCAGCATGCTGGTGGCTCAATACAATGAGGCCGTGACCTTCCCCTCCTCCTCATCCTGCCCACCTCTGCTGCCACCAGGAATGCTAAATGCTCCTATCAGACATGGCATGGTGTTGTGGGAGGAAACCAGTGGGGTGTTGTGGTGCAGTGCTCCCAGGTCAGGTAGTGATGAAGTTGTCAGTGGCTTGCTGGGCTGGGCAGCAGAGCCAGTGCCAGAGCCACTCTTGTGCAGTGCCCTCTGCATCCTCAGCACCATCTCATGCAACTTTCCTCTCTCTTTTGTGCTTGGCCATGCTCTGCCCACCCTGCAGCAGCATCCTGGTGTACTGGCTCTGGCTTTCCCATGCCCCAACCCCCTCCCCACAACTCTCTGCCAGTCCCAACCCACCTCAAGCTATCACTGTCTTCAACTACAAGCAGAAACACCATGTGAGGGAGGGACCACTACAACCTGAGATACTAGAGGACTTCAACTCAAGAGGCAGAGCTGTGGAGAGTGATCGCACTTCAATGGAATAGGACCTAGGTTATGTGGATCATAGATGATCCTGCCCTAGAGTAGAATAACTTAGACCTGCATAGCGAGGGCTTTAAGCCACTTAAAGGTGTTTACATACAGCCCATCAAGGGATTAAGAGCTCTAGGAGCCACCTAAAAGTACCGTGTAAAAAGGCCCTCAATCTTTTGTGTATGTTGGAGCAGCGTTAGAGCTACTCCAAATAATGGCCCCTTATGTAGTCTGTGAATAGCCATAATGCAGTGCCAACCCAGAACCTCCCCACCACACCAAGAAATAGGACACAGAGGAATTTTTACACAAGCGCTACAGAGGCCAGAGGAACCAAAACATTGTGAATATTTTCAGGATATTTTCAGGATGCTCAACTTATGGCTCCTTTGTGCTGCCAGAGTAGTGCTGCTTTATGTGTTATAATCAAGTCTTTTATTTCCAGTAGAAGTGCAGATAATAGAGATTCAGCCTGTGCTTTACCTTTTGTAAAGGAGGTGGTGGCCTTTTATGTTGGTATACAAGACCTGTCACTGAAAATGGAGTTACTGATGAGCATTTAACTTGTATCACTGCAAAGCAGTAATTTGTCAGATTGACTGAAAAAAATGTAAGAAAAATCAGTGAAATATTCTACAGCAACTTATAAGCAGACTTTTGTACAGAACATTGTGATGTTATAGAAATTGTTATGGGGCTGTTCATTATATTCATGTAAAAGTTATCATATTTCATAATTATAAAAAATGTAGCTCATAAACTAAAAACCTTTTAGATACCCAGCAATATCTATAAAAGTATTTATTCTCTTTTTTACATACCAAATTAAAATTTATTTTGTGTTTTCAGAATTTTGAATAAGAAATCATAAAAAGGAGAAGTCTATAAAGTTTCTTCCATATAACTTGGTAAGTTCAGAATACACAATAAAGGTTGCTTTTACTCCTTTTCTTTAAAAGCATGAAAAATGATAGGCAAGAAAGCACTCTGGTTTGCAGATAGGTTTTTCTTGTCCATCAGAATAAATAGTATAGCCATCATGTACTCTTTAATAATATGAAATAGTACATGGCTGACAGTCTTTAGTGTTTCCAGCCCGTAATCTATGTGGTCTCTATGATTAATGTTGTTTATAACGTTCTAAAAGAGTGTAAGGTATTTGGTTAAATGTGAGTAATAAGGATTATTGCAACAATCAATGGAGTATGCTTTCTGTAGTTAAAAATCATGAACAACTAAAAGCTATTAATGTTTGCACAAAAGAGAGCTGAATTGTGAGGCATAAAACATGCCTGTGCAGCCTGTTTAAATGAAAGGCTACATTGGGAAGTAGAAAGAATTCTGAGATTGGATCCAAATGTTCTGGCCCCTGGCAGATGTTGCTTCCAGCAAACAGCAGGCAATATTATTCAATGGAAACTGTCATGTCATGTGACCTCCTTCACATTTCAAATGGCAAGGTATCCAGAGGGAGAAAACATCTCTTGGGAACTTGCTCTGCCAGACTTAGAATACTGTTTATGTTCAGCATTAAGCCTTATAGGCTGTGTCCAGACACACAAGGGCATGTGCTTGCAGTGGCACAAATTGCCACAGTGCACACTCCTGCACGTGTGCTTGTTATGGGAACAATAACAACACACAGGCGAACTGTCCTTGCCCATCTCCTCTGAGCTCTTCACCCATGGAGAGCTGGAGACTGGGGCCAGCACTGCTGCTGGTCCCAGCAGCATTACCTGGTACCTGGTGCTGGCTCTGGATTTAGGGCCCAGAGATCTCATACCGGATTTGTGGGGGAGACATGGGGAGAGAACCTTTGTTATTCTCAAGTCTCTGTTTTGTATTTTCCTTCCCTCCTGATGACTCTTTATCCATGACTATCTCTGGTTGGTTGTCTCTCTGTGATCACACATCCGTGTAGCCTTCTAGGCCTTCTCCTAATTTGATCTGT
>NW_017728910.1:11212442-11214103 GCF_001723895.1 Crocodylus porosus | reverse complement strand
GCCCATTCTGATCCATTATATTGCATGTACCTATACCTATAAGCCAATTCCCCCCAAAACAGACCTTTAAATATCATTTCTAAACCAACAGCCAGGAGCAGCAAAGGCACAGCCTGGGAAGCACAGAGGCTTGGCTGACGGCCAGAGCATTGCTCTGGACAGACTGGCCTCCATGTATGTCAGTGCATACTTTTTGCATATCCCTTGCCCTGCTATTTTCTCCAGTGGTTTTTTTGGCTATCAGGAAATCCTGGTAGCAAATTTTGGCCCCATCCTACAAATATGCAGCTTGGGGCACATTTGAACATTCACCATGTGAGGTTTGTGGCACCACAGATCACACATGCCTGCATGTGGGGACCTACCCATAGATGTTAATGGCAGCCCAAGTTCTGTTGCAATGCAGATCAATACCCAAGTTTAAGGCCACAATCCCATTAGAAGCCACTGTGCACTATTAAGTGACTGATGCTGACAGCATGAATTTCAGAACATGGGAGGAAGAAGAAATGAGGCTGTTTACTATTTGACCACGTCCTGTAGGTTAAAGATTTCTCAGAAGTGGGAAACATTGGCCCTCAGTCTGGGTGGATTGAAGTCCAGGTCTTCAACACTTCAGGATTGCTCCTTAACCATCCCAAAGCAACAGATTACAGCAGCTCTCTAGTTCTCCTGTTGAAATTGGCCTAGTAGCCAGAACAAAAACATGATTCCTTAGCCCAGTAAAGAACCCTTGTTGGAATTGGAAGTCCTGGCTCCTGCTAGTCTGTCTAAAATGCATAATCAGTCCTGGCAGCCAGATCTTGACCCAGCAGTCTCCCTTCCCAAAGGTGTGCCCTCTTTATGGGGCTACAGAGTCACATCTTCACACTGGCATTTTAGGCATTTTACATATTGCTGGTATGGATTGCCCTTTGCATTTCATATCAAAACATGAAACTATATGCTAAAACTACTCAACATAAAGCGTTAAAGAAATGCAACTATGTCATTAATTTTAATTTTTTGCAGGAATCTTGTCTTACTTAGGTAAGAAGGTTGCTAAATGATTAAGTCTGTTAAAAATCAACTCTAGAGAGGACCAAAAAGTGAAAATGATTAGAGAACCCAATCTCCTGCAAAACAGACCCAATGTTTTAGAATGAAATGCTTTTTCATTTAACAAGTTACTTTTGCACAGTATGCAAAGTTAAGTGTTGTGATATGTGTGATATTTAAATGCTAATTTTTATTATTGAGATTACTTCTTCCTATACCTATCTTAATTACATTGTCATTGTTTACATAAGGAAATCTCAGGAGGCAGTGTTGATATAATATTCATGTCGCATTTCAAACTGCAATTTTCTCTTTCTATTTCTTTTCTTATGGCTTGATGTAGTAATTCTTATTCAAAAGAGTAATTTTACTTCTTTGGATAGTCATCAATGAATTTTTGTCAGGTAATTAAGAATGGCCCGACACCCTTAACAACACCTTAATGGGCGAAGTCACTCCTGGCAGTGCTCGGGGGAACAGGGACTTCCCCAATGCCTGCTGGTCCCCTCTGATGAGTTTGTAACAGGACACTAGATCCCCCCTCAGCTTTCTCTTGTAAATGCTGAACAGGTTCAGGTCCTGTAACCTCTCCTCGTACGGCCTGCCCTGCTGCCCCCTGATCA
>NW_017728910.1:11210072-11211918 GCF_001723895.1 Crocodylus porosus | reverse complement strand
TTTTTACCCCCTCATCCAAGTCACTGATGAAGATGTTGAACAGTGCGGGCCCGAGGACCGAGCCCTGCAGAACCCCACTGCCCACATCCCTCCAGGTTGAAAATGACCCATGCACTAGTGATAGTACCATAATCAGATTGTGCCATTGCCATGATACGATTCATAATTTACAGATGAGGAACTGCTGCATAGAAATATTAAGCAATTTTGCCAGTGGAATTGTGTGGTGGAGCAAGATGTTGAACCTATTTTTGACATTGACAGGATTTTTGAAAGCTGTGTGAAGCTATTCAGCCCTGTATAGCATAGATAATCCAAAGGGAATCCAGCATGTAGGGGTTAAGTGGTAGTAGAGCATTTGTGAAATATCTGAGGTGAATCTCCATGCCATTCATTCTTGGCACCTCTGCTGAGATTTCTGAATAAAGGTGTTAATTATGATCAGGGTTATTTTGTTTTCTTTTTTGGGAAGAAGTGGTGGGTTGATGTGGATACTGATTTTCACTAGAAAGTGGAGTAAACCCATAAACTCAGTCCACTTAAATCACCTAACAGTTGTCAAGCTGCCTTAATTATTGGTCATTAGCCAGCTTCAGAACAATGACCATAAGACGGAAGTCTGTGTATATACAATTTTCAATTCCCCTAAACTTCAAGTCACATCTCACCTCCAGTTTTAATGCCTTATGGAAATAAAGGAAATGTAATAGAAGTGAACTGAATGCCTCTGCTTATTTGGCATAATGAATAAACTGATGAAAAATGCTACTTATAATAAAAATACCATTCTAGAATTTCATTTTCTATAAGGATTCCACTGAATACTTACATGTTAGGTATCCTGAGCAAATAATATAAGTGGTTTGCAAAGCATTGGTAATGTAACAGCCAGAAATGCTATGGAAATTAAATACCATGTTCTGAAATAGAATCAATGAAACTGTACACGCACTGCATGAAATACAGTGAAATGAATCTAGTAAGAAAATAAAAAAATACAGGAAAATTGTGGACAATAACTTGTTGATTTGATTTTGTTTGTAATGTTTTAAGATGAAAAAAGGAAAAAGTCGGCATGAAATGTTTTTTGTTCAGCACTTTCCTCCTCCCTCCCAATTTTACTGATAGCTGAAGCTGAAAAAAGAATAGATGTTTTCCCCCCAACTTCTATAGTCTGAAAAATTCTGCAAAATAGAACCCTTTGTTTTAAGAATAAAAACACTCCCTAAACACCTCTCTACGTAACTCTCGAATCTGTTCCTAATATGTAAGAATGGCAGTAATTTTCACTTATTTTGATGTACTTATTGCATTTGTGGAGTCTATTTCTCAGTAACCTTAAGATAACATGCAGTTTGCTACACAATATGGAGAGAGCAGTGGACTGGCACTTGGGTTGCTTTTGCCTGAGTCCTGCAGGTGACCTTGGACCCTTTCTTTCTCTACGTCTTGCTTCCTCTGTGCATAAAACCATGGCAATAGTCTTTGTAAAATACTGTGATATTTCTGGATGAAAAGTGCTACAGATGATCTAAGCAGCAGTAGTCATATATTAGTCATGCCTATTGGCCTTTTTTAACAAAACCAAACTTTATTCATAGCAAATGGCTTTCTATAAGCAAACAATGGATTCTAGATTCTGGATTCTGTAACCTGTGTGCACGTGATAATGATTCAAAGATGCATATGTGCAAAGGTGTACTTCATTGTGTAGAAGCCACCTTTGAAAAATCAGGAATTTTACAACTAAATACATAGTTTCATAGTTTCTAGGGTCAGAAGGGACCTGAGTAGATCATCTAGTCCGACCCCCTGCCATGGCAGGAAAGAATACTGGGGTCAAATG
>NW_017728910.1:11203246-11207942 GCF_001723895.1 Crocodylus porosus | reverse complement strand
TGTTTAAAGCTTATCCTAAATTTTTAGCTCACTTATACTTAGCTATAGGGAATAGAGAGGGAGAGAAAAAGTCATCAATGGTTGGGGAAGGGGAGTTAATGCAATAAAAAACAAAACAAAACAAAACTGGGGGTTTTGCTACAAGGTCTGATTTTCTGGTATAGCTTTGCTGGGTACTGTCTTCAGCATGCCTGTTTTTATGGACTTATAATGAGTGCCATGGTATCTGATGGCTCATGGTATCATGCTAATTCAGAATAATCTCAAAATTAATATTTAAAAGTAAATTTCTGGCCTTCATGGCTAAGAAAGATAGCTTGAAGAAGTTTCCTTTCTGTATTCCAAAAGTAAAAAAGGCAGATGTCAAATAAAAACATTGATTATTTTTAATACTGTCATGATGTTTAAAGCATTCACATCATTTTTGAAGATTTGGGGCTGACAATGCATGTATGGAACAACTAGTTTGGTTACTTTTCAATTTGAAATAATTCTCAAGTGTGTTCCTACTGAAAACAGACAGGGAAGTTAATAATACTGACACATCCTAGACGTTATATTTAGGCAGCTCAAATTCCTACTCTTTTCTCAATACACTCCAACCAAAGTGGTAGTCAGTCAAAAGTAATGTTTTCCAGGGTTATATTTTCATCTACACCAAAACACTATTTCCAGCTTGTCACTTCTTTGTGAGCTTACCTGTTTCTAGGGTTCCTCTCCAAAGACTGTTAAGCCTTTGTTAGAGGTTCATTCTTTTCAACTTTATATACAAGTTTAGACATGAGGACTACTATTATGTCAGAAAAATCAATGTAATCAGTTTTTGATAGCATCAGCCCCTTCTAACAAGTTGTGGTGATCGTTGCTGGGTTTGACTGTTGCCTTGTAAATGCATTACATTGAAGACCAAATCATCAAATTTACATTACATTTCAACCAGTGGTTCCATTGTGCATAACTTGCTGAGCTGTCCCAGTGAGGAAACTGGTATAATGGATGCTTAATAAGACAGTTTGTGTATTTTATAAGATGATGACATTGCTTCTCAATAAAGAAAAGGAGTGATCATAGGCCAAGCACATTTTTCCAAACAAGGGAACTAAATTATTGCCAAGGATAATGGAGCCTCAAGCTTTTAATCATTGTTGGACTTTAATACAATAATAAGCCATTCAAACATAAGATAAGGAATTGTGAGACAAAAGAAATCTTAACCACCTCTTATTTTCTTTCACCATGCCTGCTGTTTCCAAGCAGTGTGTCCAACTTTCTATTTTGGCAGTCAGTGATTTTGCATAAAAGTCAGAAGTTCCCGGCCAAAATAATTCTTGACACACAATTTAATTTAGGATATATATTTCATCCAGATTGAAAGATTTTTGGGTTGCTGAACTGACCCATAGTGTTTTGTTTTAAGTCATATATTGCCATATTGTCTCATTGGAGTGGTATGTGCAGTCTGTCCTATGTCCATCTTTAGTTGGACTACAACTCTGTTCCCAAATGTGACAGTGTGATAGATCATAGGTATGGCATTAGAATGATATTCCTCTTCCCTTAACCCCTCCCAGCAAAGAAAAATAATATTTCAACTCTGTCCCAATCTGAGGGAAAAAAACCCAATTTGGAAATATTCCTTTCAATGCAGTAGAAATTCTGGTTTTGCTCACCTCTCATTTTGAAACTATCCATATGGTATAGCATTGGTCAGTTTATTTCCAGTAATATGTTTTCCTGCCAAAAATTGCTGATTCATTGGAACCAACATGATCTGCCAAAACACATCAAATTAGACTGCATTATGTACCAGGATAAAATATGAAATTAAACATTTCAATATACAATGCTAGAATGCTATGTTGCATTAGGCAAGGTATGCTCAGTACAAAAAGGGAAGTACTTGAACCAGTGCACAAAACACTAGTAAGACCTCATACAGAATATTGTGTACAGCTCTTGTCACAAAAAAACCCAATTAATTTAAAATAGTAAAGGTACAAAGAAGGGCCACTTTTTGTTGTTAAGAGTATGGCAGTAAGATTAAGAGAGCTTGATTTGTTTAGTTTAGCAAATGAAGTTAAGGAAGAGATCTGATTATTTTGGTATCAAAACATTAACTGGGTTAATCTCAGAAAGGAACAAGAACTATTTAAGTTAAAGACGAATATTGGAATAGAAACATAGAAAATTAGGATTAGAAGGGACTCAGGAGGTCATCTAGTCCAATCCCCTGCTCAAAGCAGGACGATCCCCAACTAGATCATCCCAGCCAGGGCTTTGTCACACCAGGCCTTAAAAACCTCCAAGGATGGAGATCCCACCACCTCAATAGGTAACCCATTCCAGTGTGCTTCACTACCCTGCTAGTGAGAATGTTTTTTCCTAATATCCAACCTAAACCTCCCTTCCTGCAACTTGAAACCATTGCTTCTTGTTCTGTCATCTGTCACTGCTGAAAATTCTAGCTCCATCCTCTTTTGAGCCACTCTACAGGTAGTTAAAGGCTGCTATTAAATCCCCTCTCAGAACTAATAAACCTGTAGACTAATAAACCCAGTTCCCTTAGCCTCTCCTCATAAGTAATGTGCCCCAGCCCCTGAACCATTTTGGTTGCTCTCTGCTGGATTGTCTCCAATTTGTCCACATCCCTTCTATCAGTGGGGGACCCAAAAACTGAGCACAATATTCCAAATATGGCCTCACCAGTGCAGAATAGAGTGGAATAATTACTTCCCTTGACCTGCTAGCAACTCTCCTACTAATACACCCCAGTATGCCATTAGCCTTTTTGGCAACAGGGGCACACTGCTGGCTCATATTCAGCTTATTGCCCACTGTAACCCCCAGATCCTTTTCTGCAGAGTTACTGCCCAGCCTGTCAGCCCCCAGACTGTACTGGTGCATGGGGTTGATCCATCCTAAGTGCAGGACTTTGCCCTTTTTTCTTGTTGAACCTTGTGAGATTTTTTTTTGGCCCATTCCTCCAACTTGTCTAGGTCACTCTGAATCCTAGCTCTATCCTCCAGTGTATCTACTACACTGCCCCAGCTTGGTGTCATCCGTGAACTTGCTGAGAGTGCAATCCATCCCATGTTCCAGATGGTTAATGAAGATATTGAACAAAACCTGCCCCACTTGATATTGGCTGCTAGCTAGCCATTGAGCCATTGATTGCTACCCTTTGAGCACAGCAATCCAGACAGCTTTCTATCCACCTTACAATGCATTCATCCACCCCATAGTTCCTCAGCAGCTTGCAAGAATGCTATGGAAGACGGTATCAAAAGGCTTGCTAAAGTCAATGTATATCATGGCCCTGCTTTCCCCACATCCACAGAGCCATTTATCTCATCATAAAAGACAATCAGGTTGGTCAAGCATGACTTACCCTTGATGAATCCACGCTGACTGTTCCTAATCAGCTTCTTCTCATCCATATGCTTAGAAATGGGGTCTATAGTTTCCTGGATCCTCCTTCTTTCTTTTCTTAATGATGGGCACTATATTTGCCCTTTCCAGTCATCTGGGACCTCCCTCAATCACCACAAGTTTTCAAAGATAATGGCCAGCAGCTCTGCAATCACATCACTCAACTCCCTCAGTACCCTTGGGTGCATTGCATCTGGCTGCATGGACTTGTACATGTCCAGCTTTTCCAAACAGTCCCTAACCTGTTCTTTAACCACTAAGGGCTGCTCAGCTTCTCCCCAAACTGTGCTGCCCAGTGCACTAGTCTGGGACCTGACTTTGCCTGTGAGCTGGAAGGACTTCACAGTTGCTATGAACAAATTTAAACTGAAAATTAGAAGAAGGTTTTAACAACAGGAGTAAAGTTTTGGAGTGAACTTCCAAACAAGGAAGCTGGGAAAAGAATCTGAACTGCTTCAAAACAGAGTAGAGGGAAGCATGAAAGGACATGTCTTTGGATCAGTAATTGGCTCATTTGGTATATGTGACTCAAGCATTACTGTTCCCATAGTAGGTTTGAAAGGCACTGTCTTAGGCTGAATATGCTTGATAGCCCCATGCTCAGGCCTTCTTTCCATTGTCCTAGGAGCCCAGAAGGATTTTTCCACAGCATGAATGCTTTATTGATTACTTTGGTTTTTCCCACCTTCTTGTTGAAGTGTTAGCCATGGTGCTACAGCTAGAGCTGGAAGTTTTGATTAGAGTGTGTGGATGCTTAGGAAACTCTCAGCCACCTGGCTTAGAGCCTCTTAGTCTTGTTTAAAAGATCATAACTATCACTGAATTTGAGGTCAATAAGCATTCCCCTCCTCCCCCTAAGTCAGATTGCCAAAGACTGTGGGGGCTTTTGCCCCCACTTATGGTTACAGGTGTGGTTCTCTGATCCTCAGGGATCATATGAGTATATAGTAACCCTATAACTGCTCTACCATTGTAATGGCATGATATTAGTGGTGTCCTGGTGCCCCTTGGTCTTTGACTTGTGGCACATTGTAGGTGCTTTTTATTTTGTTTTCACAGTGCACTTTATGGCTATGGTGTGTGTGTGAGGTACTGGACTGGAGTTTATGGATAAATGCTTGACTGTGTGAATGCAGGGGACTGGACTCAGGAGGGTGTCTTCTGTTCCTGTATTCTTATGTTATGGTATGTATTGACTAGTTTATCACAAAGCTATACTTTTGTGGCGGAATGCCGGGCTAGTGGTTCCGGCACTGCTTAGCGGAGC
>NW_017728910.1:11190170-11203146 GCF_001723895.1 Crocodylus porosus | reverse complement strand
ATCATTTCATAGACATTAGGGCTGGAGGAAACCTTGAAGATCATCAAGTCCAGCCCCCAGATGGAATGGCAAGTGCCTGATCAGCTTAACTTAAGTTCCCTTTGAATACATTTTTCTCACTTGTGAACCTAGGGCTGAAATTATTCTTAGGAAGAATCTGAAAGCAAGAAAAGACAGTCATGTATAATATTTAGTAGCAGAATGATTTGTTTGCATTGAATGAGACATGATGGGTGGAGGAGGGGGCAGCTTGGGAGGAAACAGAGGAAGTCTTAACTTTTATTTATTCATATGCATTCACTGAGAATTAAAGTGGAGATTGAGTAGAGAAGGATTTTTAGAGGAAGAGAACTATTGTACTTCCAGTGAGTCATGTCATTGTGATAGTGTTTTATGTTGCAGAGCAGTCATTTTATAGATGAATAACTGAACTTCACTCCTGCATTTTGATGTGCTTAGTACCTGTTCTTGTATTACAAAATTGTGTGGTACACAGCTTGACACTTGGAAGAGAAGCATTAAACTGGACTTGTAACAAATAATTTAAGTGGCTTTTCCAGTAGGAATGTGATAGATGCAGCAGAGTGAGTAAATACTGTACAAGTTGCCACATGGCTGATAGACTGGAATGCAAACAAAAAGCACGTTGTACTTGATTTTAATGGACAAATCCTATGCACTCACGTGGAAGATACGGTAAGTAAACTGGCGTCATTTGAAGCACGTAAAGCTTACATGGCAGACAGAAATGGAAGATGTGGAGGCCGCGGGGCATTTTGGTGAACTTTCTTCTCAGAAGCATCTGGCATCCATCCAGTGAACATAATGGCTTGACAGGAAAAATATAATGGTATTTTAGGTCATCTTAAGGAGGCCACTAACGATTTCCATTCAGCTGAATGACAGAGACAGATCAAAATAAAGACGTCATTGCTACAGGAAACATACTGTGGAATTTACAATGGTATTAAGTAGTATTCGGAAGTAAAATACAAAATGAATGAAACACTTAAGTAAAACGATTGCAAGAGATGATAAATGCACCAAAAGAAACTTAAAATATGCATATCATGATTACAGTCGTAGCTGTTGTTACAGCAATGTGTAAGAACAGCCATCAGAGCACCAGAAGTTAGGCATTAAGAGCTAAAAAGCATCTCAGCATCAAGTGTAGATGTCATTTTTTAATTTTTCATAACTTTATGGACACTTCAATATATTAATTATTTCATTACATTCTGTTTATAAATTTATATTAGCAGACTAAAATGCAGTATGGCTCTTGTAATAGTGATTTTGAGCATCACTCTATATAAGTTATCTGAGGAGGGAACATAATTCCTTTCATTTTAAGAGAAACATACTTAGAAAACCTAATTATTCTTCTGGAATGTTTAATTAATTGAAGAAAACTGTATGCACCCTTAAATGAATGCTGTATGCATAGATCACATGTATTGGTGGTACTGACTGTCTAGCAGATTTTTAATGAAGTTTTGAAATACAGGGAGTTATACTTATCCTTTAAAATATGCATGGAGAATGGACTTGTAATTCTCAAAGCTGATCTCTGGATGTCACCATAGCTACACAGAGTTAGATCTAAAAGGGTATCTTTCTGGAAGAAATGTGATTCTCAAAGAAGAAAAACAGAAAGATGGGTGGCTGGAAAAAAAAAAAAGCTTGAAAATCCTTTGGATACTATAGCATAGATCACCAAGAGCAAGTCATTCGCTTATAATTAAACAATTTACGTGCCAATTTAGAAACAAGAGATGGCATTGTATATTGTATAAAACTTTGAAACATTATTTAAAAATACCAAAGGAATTTGGAGCATAGATCCTACTGATTGCATCCTTGTAGAAGTAATATGAAAAGTAATAGAACGGACACCATACAACTTCCCTTTTCTATGCCAGTATTCTAAAATGTATAAAAGATATATTAAAATATATCCTTAGAGAACTCAGTTTGGAACCTACAACCCAGACTGTTTTTGTAAAAAAAATGTTTTTTCTTCTAATTACTTCCAAGAGACTCCATGGGCCAGGTGATTTCACTTTAGGCTAAAAACCAGGAAGAACTACATTGTATTCCACGTTCTGGCAGTGGGTCAAGGAAGAGGCTGGAGCAAAGCACTTCCTCTCCGTGCTTCAGTTTCCCTTAGCTATAACAGAAAATGACTCTGAACGACTTCACAGGAATGTTGTGAACATTACAGGGTTGATATCTCTCTAAGGTTTAGAAAACAAAAACATGGTCCATGGTCCCTACAAAAAGTTTCTATTGCTTTTCAGTGAAGCTAAATAATCTAATAAGATCAGACAATCCAGTGTGTGGGGATTGTTTTGTGCTTTTCTCTTCCTGGAGAGAAGCTGCTGCTCTATAAGTTCTTCGGAAGACCTGCGTTCCCATCGCTTATTCAGTCTCACTCATTGAGGTCTCTGTGTTGTAAATGTGATCTCATGGCTCAGATCCAGCCCATGGAGCCATGTCATCCAGCCCTGGTGCTGGCTTTGAGTCATTAGTTGACCCACATGCTATATGGGGTGGCGGGGGCAGATGGGCCTAATCTGGCCTACAGGGCTGATCCTGTGGCATTCATCTGGCCTGGGGACCTACACCACTCCTCTGGCCTGCAGGCCCAAACAAGTTGACACCTCTGCTTTAGAGCAAGGACAATAAGATTCATTTTGAGATGGTAACATATTTTCTAGTGTCCTATGTTTACAAGAACACTAAAAATGAACGCTAGAGAGGAACCTAGAAAGTTCACTTACGTTTTAAATGCTGAAGACAAGATTTCCGCATGGGGAGCAAGAATTTTGTGATCTCCTATATATCTATAGATTAACAAGAGATGACAATTGTTATAATGACATATCTTTTTTCTATGAAATGTATAAGAACAGAAATTACATATACATTGGTAAAAGTGATCAGAAACTGGTTCACATCTGTAACAACAGAAGTTCAGTGCACAGAAACTGTTTTCAAAATAGCCAAAACCAGTTTAAGATAAATCTGGATGGTTTACCTAACTGATTTAGATTAAATCAGTTTTTTGAATTTCTGTCCCAGATCCCCTCCAGATTCAAGTTAACTCACAGTGCCCCAGCATCCCAGAAGGCTTTGCACCTGCCCTGCAAACCTCCCTTGTAGGGTGAGTGGACAAGCTTTGGCCCAGCTGTTGTCTCCAGCAGAGCAGGGATGCATGCTTTAGCACCCCCTGGCTTCTGGCCTGGTCCACTGCAGGCATACGGCTGCAATCCTAGAATCATTCGCTTATCAGTTCAATCTATACAGCTTAGACTAATCTGTGAAGATTGAATTGATTCAGCCTTGGGCTTTTTAACTGTCTATACTTAGTCAATATGAATAAGCTACTTATTTTTGGAAATTAAGGAGAAATGTTAATTTCCCTCTCCTCTATTTAAAGAACTTAATGTTTATTTGGGTGTACAATGTTCTTTAAATATGGTTCTAAAGCAAATCATTCCACAGTTTAGGGTCTTGATTTAAGCAATGCTCAACAGACACTGGGGATTCTTTTAAAATAAGACCACTTTTTCAGAATATGACTATCAGGCTTCTATGTTTTGAATGACTGGCTAAATTCATAAATAAATAATAGAAACGATGCTGCGACCAAATGACTATCTGCTTAGGATGCAGTTAGTACACAGCTGAGGCCTCGTTTTTTCATAGCTACAGTGTAGCATTTTTGATACTATTCATAATGTGAACTGAGTGGTTGCCTTAATGACAGAACAATATTCAAATTTAAGCTCATCACTTGCAATAACAGAGCACCATTCATAGAATGGCTCTGGGATTCTTCACTGTGAACAACAATGGTCCTGCTGTTTTCTCATTTAATTAAATGCAAATCTATGGGGGATGACAGTGCACATCTTGGGATCATGATTTTTTTTGCTGGTGCTTTATAGCTTAATGTCAGTGTAAAGTAGTTTTTAATCAGCAGGTAGTCTTAATTGGTAAGGTAGCTGACAACCAGTTACCTTACTTTATATATAATTGGAGGAAGAGGAGAACCAGGACTGATCATAAGATTATTATTAATCACAGCTTCAAGTGCAGGAAAAGCTGAGTGCAAAACTAAGCAAGATTCTCTAGATTACTAATACTGAATACATATGTTATTGAAGTACCTCAGTTATCAATTATTAGCAGATAGGTGACACTTTCCTGAGATAGGACTTTGGCAGGGGTAGCAGAAGGAAAAGCTGGGACTGGAGTAGAATAT
Source organism: Crocodylus porosus (assembly GCF_001723895.1). Taxonomy (NCBI): domain Eukaryota; kingdom Metazoa; phylum Chordata; order Crocodylia; family Crocodylidae; genus Crocodylus; species Crocodylus porosus. The sequence continues at coordinate 11,198,876 of NW_017728910.1, read as the reverse complement.
GAGGGCAGAAGCTCAAAACAGTGCAGGCAAAGCTAGATGAGGAAGGGAACAAAGATTTGAGAAGATTAAAGCAGAAGAAGGCAGAGATAGGATGTGGATGCACTTGGAAAAAACCCTTACTGAAAACTAACTGAACCGATTACACCCGAGTCTCAATGTTCCTTTGTTTTCTAGCCAATAGGTTTGAAAATTACTGACATAATCTGTATCCTGCCCCTTCTAAAAGGTCCACTACAACCTTCAGTTGTACTATTTATGTTAAAATAGTAATTACACCAGACCTGCAATCTAAGTCCCCTCATCCTAATTTGAAATTCCCAAGTTATTAGGTTACAGGGTCATATGTACACTCTTTCCCACAGCATCCTAAACTGTTCTGGTTAAAACATTCACCCTGGAGAAAGGGAATATGGATTTCAATACACTTTAAGCAGAGTGGATATCTCATATTCTAGTTGAGAGTTCTGTCCACTAGATAAAATAGGGGTGATGGCATTACTTCCTCTGGTTGTGTCTGTGGACTCTGGCCCAATATGTTCCATAAGTATGTCTGATTAGGCCCTGCAAGCAAGATACGAATTAGGAGAGGACAAAGAAAACACCTGGCATGGCTTGGACACTCAGCTACTCAATACTGTCAGACAGAGATTTTGGAGCCAAAAGAAAATATTTAAATAGTTTTTGGGTTAGGCAGAAGCTGAATAGGGTGTTGGGAATATCTACATTTTTAGTTAAGTGACTATAAAGGTGGTTAGCACTAAGCACTTCAGTCCTTTTGTGGATTGAGTCCTGAGTTCCTATGTGATGTTGATGATAGAACCCAAATGTTCACAGTTGGTCATTGCATGATCCTTATTTTTTAGGTGCCAAGACATAAATGTTATTTGTTAAAGTTCTAAAAAGTCACAGCTGCAACCAGGAAATCAATGGGAATTCTGCTCTTGACATTTACAGCCTTCTTAAACTGGGAATTCAAAAATTAGTTGCCAGTTTTAACAGGGTGGTATATAGGGCTGTGTGAAGCTTCGGTCACTGATTTGATTCTGCAGAGATTTGGCCTGATTTGGTGGCCGATTCTCCAAATCCGAATCACATCAGGTGACCCTTTAATCTCTCCAAATTGAATTGGAGAGATTCAGAAAGGGTTGAGAATTTGGACATAGACACAGGTTTAAATGTTTTTTCTACATACCTCAAGGTACCAGGAGGCTCGTGAATGCTGAGATGCCGGGGCAGATGGAGCGTCCCACAGGAGGGCAGGGGGATCACCAGTGCACTCAGCAACAGACCCAGAAGTGGACCAGAAGCACTTCAGGTGCACTTCTTGGTCTGTCAGGGAGCGCGCGGGGGGGCTTGGTGACTGGTGCTTCTTGGGTCTTGGGGGGGGCACCCAGGGTCCCCCCACAGCCAATCACTGAGCCCGGTGGGCACAGGTGGTGGGGGAGACCCAGTGCACTTGGCGGCAGATCCAGAAGTGGACCAGAAGTACCTCTGGTCCACTTTTGAGCTTGCCACCGAGCACATGGGGGCCCCCCAGACGCTCTTGTGTGATGGTCCATCCATCCCACCATCACAGCATTCACGAGCCATGCCTGATACCCCAAGGTATGTAGAAAAAAACATTTAAAGCTCTGTGTGTGGGGCCGAATCACTGAGTCTCCAAGTCAGCATAGAATCTTCAGAATCTGATTCGGCCAAATCAAATCGGGACAGTGATCCAAATCAATGAATTGAATCACTGTCCCTAATTTGGGCTCAATCTGAATCTGAATTGAATATGGCCCATTTTACACACCCTTAGTGGTTTCATCTCTGAGGGTATATCTACCTGTGCAATTAAGGTGAAGTAATAAACTCTGGGGAAATGTGCTCGGGAGTTTACTACTTCCAAGTGCAATGTCTACATGTTAACCCAGGACAGCACCACTTTGCGCTGGGGTGGAGTAGACCCAGGCCGGCAGCATGCTCAGCGGTTCAACCCCAGGCTCCAGGTGGCTGCACTGGGTGGTGGAGGGGTGGGCTGGTGCATGAAAGTGCTGAATGTGTGGAGCCATATGCTAGGCAGAGGCAGGGGACTGGCTCCCTGCTGCCTGGGCTGACCAGGCCCAATTTCTACCCCCCATCTACCCGAGTATTTGAACACACTTTTTTACTCTACCATAGGATTGTACTGTCCCAGCACAGGTGTAGATTTTGATGCTTTACTGCAGAGTGAATTAGTCAACTGCACGTAGATGCGCCTGAGTAACTAAAGGTTTTGTGATGATAAACACATTATTATCTATGAAGTACTTGGATATAATAGTAAGAACCCAATAAAAGCCTATAAGGAAATTAATCATTCTGTATGCTTTTGGATGGTGTCCATTAAATAATACAAAAACATTGAAAATGATGGTGAAAACAACTGTTGTTCTAAAGGATCAGTACATGCAAACTCTTACATCAACAGAGACTCCAATTTAATGTCACAGGAAAATGCATCTGGATTTATGAATGTGTTTTCAGGGCTGGGACTTGATGATCATCACGTTGCTGAGCATGGGATACTGCTTTCTGACTGAATTGTAATATGCAGTTCAATGATAGATATTCCTTATATCTATCATTGGCAAATATATAGGAATCATAAATTTGCTCTTGAGAAGATTTACTCACATTTTCTGTAATCATTTGATTCTGCTGGGTTCGTATTCCTCTTTTGTGTTCTGTGTCCTATTTCACTCTTGCCAGTCTGGGTTTGATAACAGTAAGTATTTGCTACTGGGTCATTACAGGGATATGCGGAAAGATATCTAGAGACATAATTTTTGAAGAAAGAAAATGGTTAAATTAGTAATATCCTCTATCATATTATCATCCAAAGAGCAATGGGATATTTACATATGACCACTCTAACACGGCAATGTACGTTTGTCTCCTAGCGCTTACAGAAAGTCAGGAGAAATTGTGCTATTGATATAAAATAAATATAAGGTACAATGGAAAATGTATATACTATTTTCAACTTCGTTTTCTTAACATAAGTAGAACATGAGGAACCTAAGCATGTAATTCTACCCTGCATGAGTCTCTTGTGGGGAAAGATTAACCTACAGATTGTGCTGCCAATAATTCCCATATTTCTGGTACAGCATTTGAAATAGATTAATCTATCTCAGAGTTTTTTATTGTAACACTCTTTATAGAAACTATAATTTTGTCAGTCTCCTTTAGGGACTCAGAATAGTTATTTTATTAAACAATTTTGTGGTGAGAAAGAATAGCTGCAGAAGCCAAAATAAAAGAAAATGCTTCTTGATGAGAGATATTGTTTTCTTTTGTATGAAAATGATTTTTTTAAGAAGTCAGCACAACAGCATATACAGAGGGCCCAGCATATACAGTTCCCTATTGATTTTGTTTTGGACAGGAGGATCTTTGAAATCTTTGGGCATTTAGAGATGTGCCCGGGGAGGTGTGTATGTGCGGGGGTGCTCTTAAATTGTGCAGCTCTAAGAGCTGCACTAATTAAAAGTGCCTGCAGCATGACATGTATCAGTGTTCCCATGCTGAAAAATGGTGGTGAATCTCTTTGAACTAAAGCTCATTGAATGTGGTTTAGTTTAAAGCACCCTTGCTACCATTTTTCAGCATGGGGACACTAATACACATGACACTGGAGTCTACTAGAGTGCAGTAATTACCATGCTCTGGCAGACATGATTAATCAAGTCTGCTATGATGCACTGTAATTACAGTGCACTGGAGCAGCCTCCCTTTGAGACTTAAATGTTGAACAGGTGCTTAGAATTCCCAGGCTATTTTGTGATGTTTTTAGGTATGGAGCTAGGTTTGGTAGGTAACTTGCATCATACCAAAAGAAGCCCTGAAAGGCATCTTGGAAACATGTTTCTAAGCCTCAGTTCCCTTTCTGCTTGAAGAGAGAGTGTTATTTCTGTCAGTTTATGTCTTCAGTAAATTGCACCTTAACCCCATTGCCAGCACAGGCAAGGAAATGGAAAAAAGATGCCTTGTCCCTTCCTACAAGCTTTTTACTTGATAGGGTCACACTGAACTTGACATAATTTTTTGTAACACTTGTAGGGTTGAGGGGCTGCAAGTAAGATCCTATGAAAACAGACTGAGGGACCTGAATCTCCCCAAGAGAAGGCTGAAAGGTAACCTTATGGCTGTCTACAAGATCATCGGGGGGGCGGGGGTTGGTCAGCAGGGAACAGGGGATACTCTGTTTATCAGTGTGTTCCCTGGGGTTACTAGAAATAATGGCCACAAACTGAAGGAGATTAGATTTAGGTTAGACATTAGGAAGAAATTCTTTATGGTAAGGGTTGCCAAAATATGGAATGGGCTTCCAAGGGAGGTGATGCTGTCTCCTACCTTGGAGGTGTTCGAAAAGAGATTGGATAAGCACCTGGCTGGGGGATTACATAACCCCAGCACTCTTTCCTGCCTGGGGCAGGGCCTGGACTCGATGATCTAATCAGTCCCTTCCGACCCTAGGAAATCTAGGAAATCATTTTACTTCTGTAAACTCAGGCTCAAGGTTCCTCTAATACTTGCACAGGAATATAAAATTTGTTCCTATTCCTGTCCCTATTCCCTTCTTTGTTTTCCAAATGACAATTTAGCCATAACCACTATAATAATGATAATAATAATTAGAATGGAGTACATTTGGTGCATTTGAAACTTGCCTATATTAGCTTTGTATAGAAAACAACATTAAATCCAGTGCTAGGATGGTTTTGGCCAAATTATCATTTGGCTATAAGAGTAGAGCATATGGCAAAAAGTCTATGAAAAAATGTCAGACTTGCTGCCTACTTCAACCTAGATTGAAAAAGTGATTCCAGTAAATGGATGGGATGCTAATTTTGGGGGCTCAAAAGTCTTGATGTATCTGAAATAGGTTAATTAAGAACTACCTTTTCAATATTAAAACAGTAGGCAAAATCAGATGGAAAAATAAAAAAGACCCAGGATACGAAGAATGATACTTGTTAACAAAGTTTGAAACACTCTTGCAGGGGTAACGTAGATGGTAATCTACATGGACAGGATTTTTTCCCAATCCAAAATAAATTACTATTATAGAATAATTAAAACAAGCAAAAAAACAAACAAACAAAAAACCCTATATCTGAAAAAAACCATCATCAACCCTCAAGACCTTTATTTTAACTGAAAATATTATAGTAAAAAGTAAAGTAATAGTGGAGTGGGGCAAAGAAATGTATTGTATTCTCGTATTTAATATTCATAGTTTTAGGGCGGGTTTTTTGCTTTTCTTTCTTTTGGATATCAAAGATATCTAAGTTTGGGGTGCACTCAAATTAAGAGAATTCAGGAATACAAAAGAGACAACCAGACGAACATTATGTTATTAACAAACCCAGGCAACCAAAAATCAGGTTCTTCTTAGGGTAGTTGACTGCCCTATACACCATGTTTAGCCTGTAGGACAATTACGTGAATTGCAATAATCTGGTCTGAACCTGATGAGTACAAACCTGGAGATTCCTTACTAGCCAGAAATGGATGATGATATTTTTTTCGCCAGCTATAATTTTGTGGAGGCTAAAATTTATATTTTTTAACTTGGCTAGCTACGACTTACTTTAGCTAAGGAAACTGCTTGCTACCACAAGAAATACAAGAGTTGGGTTTTTTTTCACTGCATCCAGATTTCAGTCTCTTCTGAATAGATGGCAGATGTGTTTGTCAGTTCCTTTGGAGGCAAAAAGACAATAATAAAGACAACTACTTTTTTCCAATTACAATGAAGTAGCATTGTAATAACATTAATTTTGGACTAAAAAAATCAGAAACATCTACCCAAGTGTTTAAACACCAAATATGAATATGATGCAATTCTCTCAAAAGTTGTAGAAGTTGGAATGATTGCCATCAATTGAACTTTATTGCTCACTAATTTGAAAAAAGACAAGGGGAAATTAATCCGCTTTAATTATCTGTTTACACGTCTTACCGCAAAACTCAATTTAATTTAACAGTAATTATTCTACGTTTTACAGAAATTTTGAGAAGAAATTGAAAGGTAGCTTTGAAGATTTTTTTTTTCACTGCAGCATCTGTTGCTGTTGCTAATTTCTAAATTCATACTTACGTGCAAGTAATGTTTTCTCATCCATGACAAGGTTTAATTTGCTTTTATGTTTCTCATGTCTAACTTTTCCTAAAATATTAGATTATATTATTCATTTTTCAGTTAGTAAAGGGTCACACCAACTTCTTCCAAATACAGAAGTACTTAAACAAGTATTCTGTTCCTTGTTTCAGTAGGAGCCTTTGCAGGTGTAAGGACTGCAGAACTAGGACCTGTGACAACTGTTCCCCTTCACCAGCTATTCATACATTTGCTTTGAAACATCCATGTAGTGTAATAGGACCCTAGAATCCAAACAATTACACTTTTATGTGTTTCTTTTTCTGTGACCTTCTATAACAAATGAGCATAATATGTGGTTGCAAACCTAGAGGCATACGGGAGAAAGAAGAGCATCTAGAAGCAGGGGGTGAGGGGGGTGCTTTGCTATAAATTAATTGCTCAAAGTTTTGCTTCATTCAGTGTCTGAGTTCCAGTTACTGAGCATAAGCCCTTGCACAAGTGAATAACCAAGTAAAATGCTTTTTTCAGGAGTCTTCAAAAGGTACGGCTCCTCACAGGTTCTTTCCTAGCGGAAATAACTGACATTCATATAATTCAGAATTGCAAAGAAATGAGCAGCTTCCTAGCGATGTTCAGTATTTGAATTTCCCTGTGTAGCCTCATGGTCCTTCTTATAGGTCTCACCTGGGATATCAGCAAAACTGTACTCAGGTGGCAATATGCCTGCTAGTTCTGGTCGTGCTATGTTCTGGGGTTTGGTCATCTCAACCTACTGTAGCCAGGGCTGCGGTAAGGAAGTTTGGTGCCCAGGGCAAAGCCAGCACAGGCAGCCTGCCCTTGCCCCCCACACACATCTGGGGGGAACCCCCCTGCCATGCTTGCTCGGGGGTGCACACAGTGGCAGGAGGTGCCCTCCCTCCATTCCTGTCCCCCCGCCAAATGAGCTGTGAGCTGCTCTATCCGTTGCCCCACCCCAGTGGGGCAGCACCTCTTGATGCCCCTTGGCTTTGGCACCCAAGGCGCTCACCCTGCTTGCCCCTGCCTGGCTACAGCACTTACTGTAGCTGTCGCCTATCAGAGACCTTCCTGGAAAAAAAGTGGTGGCTGAGTTTCTCATCTCCCGTTTCTTCCAAAATTTGGAGGTGTCACCTGTTTATTTGTGAGTGACACACATTAGGTCTCCAATGGAAACAGAATGAGGTTTTGTGTTTCAGTAATCTGAGTGTTATCTTTGTTTCTTCATGCTGTACAAGAGCTGGCTTAAATTCATTCACACTGGCCAGTCTATTTCTGCTCAAACTGAATTAAACCTTTTTGAAACATTTTTAAAATTTGGGTCGATTAACATGGTTTGGTGCTTGTGTAGAAGACATTTTAATGGTCTGCACCGTACCTTCCCAACAGAAAATATTTAACAGGAGTGGCAGCTATAGCACAGGTAAAGCAAGCCAAAATATGTTTGCAATTTGCTGAGCAGCAGTATGTTTAGACATATCTGATGGTCTCTGTGTAGCAATTTATGCTACAGCAGCTACAGCATAGAAACTGCTTTTGTATCCAATTTAAAAACATGAATGTTCCGTCTTTACCCTAGAGCTTAAAGACAATTTACAGAAGTAGGGCACTATGAAGTATTGCTACAATAAACTGTTGTTTTACTTCCCTTTTATAGCAAAAATTAGGGGAACACTGCAACTGCTGTCGAGTCTTAAAATATGTTTGCAATAAAAAAAAGCCGTCGGGTTTATTTAATTTCCTTTTTTTTTCTTATTCAAAAGCTTCTTTAAATCTTACATAGATTCAGATGTGATTATTTTTGAAAAAAAATCATAATTCTGAACCAATTAATGTAAATTCCCAGCTTGCACAAACATAAACATCCATGATCCTACTGTATTTCCTGTCATGAGCGAATGAGAAAGTATTTACTGCCACCATATCTTTCACTAACCACAGGTTATTGGTTGCTTTACTCTGACAATACCTTGGATAGATTGTAAAGGCATGGGAAGTGTTTTGCTGACCATTACTACAGCCATGGTGACATAATTTGAAAACCATTTAAAGAACAAGAGATCTTCATTTTTACTGTTGACTTGTTCATAAATGACCGACATTCTGGTTTATATTCACCTGCTGTCTCTTCAATCATACAGACAGTTGGAAACATCAGGTACTTTATATGAGTTTCTGGGATGGTTAAGTGTAAATACAACCCCTTCCTAGCTGGTTTCAGCAAGTGAAAAGGGTTACCTAACTGTGGGAAAGATTGGGCATGAACATATTTAGAAAATTTGGTTTTTCACTAATGAGGTATTCAGGTGTATAATATCCATTAGTTGTGAAGAGTAGGGTATGTATATACTTTTTATAATCTTAAATCTATAATTTCATTTAGATTCTTGTTGTTAAATGGAGGAGGGCAGAAGGAGAGGCAGGTTGTCCTGTTAGAAGATTTCATAGATTTCATAGATTTCATAGACATTAGGGCCGGAAGGGACCTCGGGAGATCATCGAGTCCAGCCCCCTGCCCAAAGGGCAGGAAGTCAGCTGGGGTCATAGGATCCCAGCAA
>NW_017728910.1:11166036-11190159 GCF_001723895.1 Crocodylus porosus | reverse complement strand
GGGGGCGCAGCGGGCTTCACCCGCGCATCTCTCACCGCTCCAGAGCCTACCTGAGTGTGATGCCATTAACAAAATGTTTTTGTATAACTGGGCATGTCTACATGAGATGTTTACTAGGGAATCGACTAATTAGCTAAGCAGTAAAACACCACCATCTACACTTGGTGCTATTAGGGTGGAGTATGCTAATTAACTTTCCTGTAGGACACCACCAGACACAAGTTCTATCCTACAGTGGTGTTATTTACTTTGCTGCAGTGCATGTATAGATGTTGACAGGGCTGGTTGGGACATAAGGGTGCTCCAGTGCAGGGCAGCCCTGTAGTGAAGCACCCTCATACCCCAGCCAGTCCCTCTGTAGCATGTTGAGCTAGGCTGAAGTAGCCCTAGGTTGGCAGGCTCTCCCTCAGGGCCCCTTGCCAGCCAGGAATGTTTCACCCCAGCTCAGCATGCTGTGGTCCTGGGTGCATGGCCTTTTGAAGGCTCAGGACAAGCATAGTGACCTCTTAACCTGGTAGGGGAAATATCATGTATCTTTGTCCAAGAAGGCAGTTTTCCTAAAGCATGCCCCAGGAGAACTGCTCTTCTGGCATGGTTCAGTACTCACCAAGGTGCAGTGGCTTCAAGCACAGTTTATGGAAATGGGAGTTTCCTCCCTTGCTTGCTCCAAGGGCCATATGGCTAAGGGCAAAGAAAGCTCAGAGGCATCCAAACCCCTGGGGTTTGGCCTGCAAATAGGATGCTCGCCAAAGTTTTTGGAAACATCTGAAGCCCCAGCTGCAGGTGGAGGGTGTTTGCTGGTAGTAGGGTGTGACAGGGCACTTTTGGTGCCTGTGACTTTAAGGACTCAGCCAGGCAGCCAGCAGGTGCTTGATTGCAGCAGCCATTTTAGATCTCTGGCTACTTATATAAACAGAGCAGTTTGCTGCTGGCAAGCCAGGCAGTAACATCACCTGGCTGCAAGGCTGCTTGGAACACCTGTAGGTAAGGGCAGGAGCTGTAGAGGATGGTTTGGAAGCTCCTGGTCCTGGGCATGACCTAAAACTACACCCTGCCAGGAGTGGGTGGCTTGGTGGGGCTCTCAGTGATGCAGGAGCCGCCAAGAAATGCCAGACCAGTTACCCCTGGTGAAAGGTGGGTTGGGGTGCCTTAATAATCCTAGCTCCCACAGCCAGGTGGGTTACCCCACAGAAGGGTCATGAAGGTGGACCCGAGAGAGAGAGGGCTATAGACTCAAGCCTGACTTGAAATCCCATGACTGGTCAATGCTGGGGCCAGGACCAGAAGGGTCAAAGGGCTGGGGGCCCACCACAAGGGATGCCCAGAGCTGAGGGCCTGGGATTTCAACTGGCCTGGAGGTGAGGCCAGAGCCCATGTAGCCAAAGGTACTGGGGGACCACACCCATAAGAGGGAACATATTAGGGAGTTAGGCAGCCCTGAATGAAGGTGGAGTAGGCCATCTGAGTAGAGGGACCCAGGGATTGGAGGATTCTCAGGCCCAGAGTGGGGCTGGTCATGTTAACAACAGTGGATGCCATCTGTGAGACTTGGGCTGCGGTGTAGGTGAGGAACAGAACTGCACATAGTGCTCCCTGGCACCTGAGCAAGAAATGGGTAGCCTCCCACCTAATTGGATAACAACAAGGTGTGGCAGATGAGAAGGCAGGTGGTTGGCCCAGAACAGGTGGGCAGGGTGTTGGTAGATCGGCCAACAGAAGGCCCCCTTATTACACAGGGCCATTTGTGGTTCTGGACACCTGGATTTGGAATTAGTTTTGGCTAATTTGGCCATGGAAAGAAATCTTTTAAAAAATTGCAATGCCTGGGAGCAATACACTCTGGCACAAACTGCACCAGACTTTATTCAGCCACATTAATTATATGGGGAGATGAGATGTACCCACATGATTTAAATACTTAAGTATTTAAATACTTTTCTCCCAGCTCAAAGGCTAAGTGGGGTGAGAGGGAGATTACATTGGATTAAAAATGGGCACCTAATCTTAGTTTACCCAGGTGCAGAGCTTACACTTAGACTTAGTCTCACTGATTAGCAATCAATCTAAATCTGTAACTGTACAGAAGTTCCACACACACAGACTGGTCTAAAAAATTGTGGAACCCAGTCTAAAACAGACCTGGATCAGTGTTCACTCGAACTTAATCGATCTAGGTTTGACTGGTGAACCAAACTTCAGTACAGTTACCTGCATAGCCCCAGGGCTGGGAAAACCTAGATGCTGTGCTTTTCCTGCCCTCTATTTTCTTGGACCAGACAGACCCCCTGCCCCAACCACCTTTCCCACAAGCCACTCTGAGTGTCAGTTTTATCAGCATTAAGATGGTGGAAGCCAAGGAAGTAGTAGTATTCAGGGTAGAGACAGGATTGATGAAGGATAGGTTCACTAGCCCTTAGTCTCCCCCACCCAAACCGCTCCCTGACAGATGCTGAGAGCCTCTCTGACCCTGCCAAACCTTTAAATACCACAGCAACTCCCTGCATATGCCACCTGCACCTCTATTCCTCCCAATTGCTTCCACAGAGTGTACCTACATCCCTTACCCCTCCAAACCCTCTCCTAGCTCCCATATCATGATTTTCCTTAGATTGGGTGAGCATTTTTAATGCAGTCTAATCTCCCTTAACCCACCTGAATGTCTGAACTTAGCCAAAGACAGAGACCTCTTTCAGGACACAAGGCTAAAGGGTAACCTAGTTACGATCTCCTATTGTTTAATGTATTAGTGAAACACAAGGGATCAAGCCATTACCTAATGCCCTCTTTCAGCCACCTCACCAGTGCCTGCATGTCTGGTGACAGTGACTTGCTCCAGCCAGGAACATTGATCCCCTGGAAGCTCTTCATTTGGCTCTGAACTTCCCTCACTACAGGGATCACCTGGCTAATTAAGCTGTGCAGAGCTCTGGTCCCTGATTCAATTTGGTGGAGATTCGGCTCAATTAGGTGGCTGAATTTCCAAATCCAAACTGAATTGGAGGACTCTTTTTAATCTTTCCAAATCCAATTGAAGAGATTCTGAAAGTTTCGGAGATTCAGACATAGAGACAGCTTTAAAGGTTTTTTCTACATACCTCTAGGTAGCAGGGGCTCATGACTGCTGCAGTGCTGGGACTTATGGTGCATCCCACAGAAGTATGGGGAACTCCCCAGTGTGCTCAGCAGCAGATCTGGAAGTGGACCAGAAGCACTACTTGTCCACTTCTGGGTCTGCTGGTGAACACAATGCCCCCCCCCTGCCCCATGACCCCAGCTGAGTGACTGGTGCCCCCTGGGTTGGGGGGGGTACCTGGAGTCCCCCTGCAGCTGATGGCCAATCTCAGGGTGGGGGGGGGCAGTGTGCTTCCTGGCAGACCTGGAAGTGGACAAGAAGTACTTTGGGTCCACTTCCGGGTTTGCCACCTGTGGAACACTCCATGCACCCCAACATCATAGTGATCATGAGCCACGCCTGCTACCTAGAGGTATGTAGAAATTTTTTTTAAAAGTTGTGTCTGTGTCCAAATTGCTGATTCTCTGAATCAGCATCGAATCTTCAGATTCATATTTGGCTGAATTGAATCAGGGACACTGATCAGAATCAACGAATCAAATCACTGTCCCTGATTCTGGCCAAATTTGAATGCAAATTGAATAGGACCTGCTTTGTTTGCAAGGAGGCCGTCGCCAGTGCTGAGGGTCTCAGTGGCTTTGAGGAAGGGCTTGAGGACCACCAAGATCTGGCAGTCCACTCTGCAGCATAGGAAACAAAGGAAGGTATCTGGGACATACCAGGGCTTGGTTATACAGGTAGGTGTCCCTGGTTTATGTTAAGTCTAAGAGAAGGCCCAAGTACCTGTCAGAGGCCAGGTGCTTACTATTAAGTTATAGTAGCAGTTTAGCTTGGAGCCTTCAAGGGAAGGCAAGGCTCACTTAGAGAGAGCCAGCAGCCCATCAGGGGCTGAGAGTGGGACCAGCAGGGTCCAGTGGCCTAATGAGTGGCCAGGAATAGTGTATTGAAACCAGCAGGGTCCTGAGGGCCAAAGAGGGGCCAACAGGTCTGAAGGTCAAGAAAGGGGCCAAAGGAAGGACCAGCATGTCCCATCCCCTGGAACTCAGACTTGCTACAAAGTGGGAATGAAATGTATTTGATCTGCAAAGCCTATTCCATGCCTTTACTTGAACATGGCTGGCCCTTGTCTATGCCTATGCCTGTGCCCTGTTCCTTTCTGTTTTCTATATGACTGCTTAACAGTAGCCCTTGCAGCCCCCTTCGCACTTTATATAATTTGTTGGTAACTGTTACCCCTCTTGAGCCAAGTTGCAAGCCATAAGAATTTGGAGGTTCTACTTATGAGGAAAAAACTGATAATGGTATCTGTGTGTGTGTGTGCATTTGCAAAGAATGCTAAAAAAATCCTACTTTCTTAAACACATGAGTAATCAAGAAAACAAGAGAGTTTCTTCATCCACAACACAGCCATCCAAAATCGTTTTCTTACATCCTTTCGTCATCCCCCAAAAGAATCTCTGACCACCCAGCAGCCGATGATGCTCCTAGAATCAATTCTGCATCTTGCCAAACTCACTTGATTGTGATGTTGTTTTGTTTGTTTGGAAATTTTACAAGACAATGTCCTGATTCTAAAAGTGTTTCACATATGGAATATCTGTTGACATCCCTGGCAGACCTGTGTGTGTAGCACTTCCAACACTGAGCCCTTAGTGGCCAAAAAACTTTAAAAAACAAAACAAAACAAAAAATCCCTCAACAACAACAAAAAAGAAACCATGCCAAAAAACAGTGAAAGATCTGTCAAATATTTGGACTATAGTAGATACTGTTTGTCATAGAATCTTTATTTAAAAAATGAATTCAACTTGGTTTGGCTGGGGACAGTTTCATGAGAACTGAAAGTTGGCTAAAAGACAGCAAATAAATAAATAAAGGTCAAGTTGATAGGAACTTGTCTAATGGGGTACCGTTGTGTCAGTGTTAGGTCTGAGCTCATATTACGTTTTTATTTATGATCTGGAAAAGGGAGCAATGTTAGAGGTTTGTATAATTCACAGACTATACAATTCAAGAGGAGTTAGAAATACCAGCAAGGACAAAGACATGAGTAACACTGAGGGATCTGAAGGAATAAAAAATATGGACATGATGTGACTAAACAAGATTCAATACGGTGAAAAAAAGAATATGCTAATGCAAATGGCAGGGGGGAAAAATTAAACCATTAAAACTAAGTGGGGGAAAAAGGGCCCTGGGAACTAAGAGAAATTATGCAAAACCCAGAAGTGATAATGGACAGAAAATGAGTCTTTAGGTTGTCAAGCAATATTATAAAAAGTACAATGCAAGTCTGTAATCAAATACCTGATGAAGTCAAGAAGATTTAGTTGATTGATGTCAATGGGAAATTGCAAAAAGTAAGATGAGGATAGGAATATTTTCTCTACATAAATCTCTAATATGATCTGATCTGGGACACTGCCAGGATGTTCCCAGAAAGAAATTTCTTGGAAGAAGTTCAAAGAAGAGCCAAAAACTTTAGTCAGGGTTCCGTAGGAATTGATTTAAGACGGGAAATGAAGAGTTAAATAGATATAGCATGGATAAATGACTAGATAATGGATAAGGTCACAACACAAAACAGCTTTCAAGTGTTTAAGGTTGTAAGTCTAGGCCTAAAAATGGAGACAAGTATTTAATTCATTACATTGGGATTTAATTGAAAGAGCTAAGGGATAAAATTTTAAGAGGAAAAACACTTAGTCCAAAATCATGGAAAGCTGTAAAATAATCTTCCAGGGAAAGAGATGGAAGCCCTATCATTTGGCATTTTCAAAACTAGACTGAATTCTAGATATTGAAATCTGGCAAGTAATCCTGCATTAACACTGGGCTTCATTGTGCTCTGATACTGTACACCTTTCCAAAGATGTCTAATTTCCTTTTTAAGGTGATTTCTGTATAGACTGCACAGATTTTTAAGCCTACATTGGGAGACATAAAAGTGGCATAGATGTTTTTATCAGGATAATCTGCCTTTAAAAAAAATGAATACTGCAAATACACATTAGATGTCCTTTGATCATGTATCGTTCTCTGTACATCACTCACTATGATTAATATTACAGTAGTTTATCATCCCCATAGACTAAATCCTGAATTCGTTTCAGAATTTTCAGACACTGCTGCTGCACTCGGGCTTAAATCACGCCACATTATAGTGTTTTGGGACTTATATATTCATACTGATAGCCCAATAGACTCATTAGGACAAAGAGTTTTGTCACTATGAGCCTCAAATGGTCTGACTCATTTAGTTTCCATGCCAGTGCATCCTGATAGCAATGCTATACTTCACAAGACATGGGACTTCTTGTCGTCTTGTCTTAGGTTCATCTTCTCTGACCATTTCTCTCTAGCCTCTTCCCTTGTAAACTATATTTATAGCCCCCAAATTCTAGCTATTGTCCTAAAAACCACACACGTTCTTCTTCTTTAGCATCAAAGGTGTCACTTTGGAAAAGAATGATTGCCATGCCTAGAACAGTTCTATGATCAACCACTGTTATTAGGCTACTTAAATAGCTATGCCCTATAGAACATCGATAACCTCTTAAATGCTGTATATAAGTACCACTTGTGCAACCATTTCAGACACCAAAAAAGTGTACTTTTCTATTTTAACTAACTTCACAGGGGACTATGCAAAGCCACATGCCAGCAGAATTAATCCAAGATGAATGTATCACTTAAATACACGTGAGAGGACAAATAAGAGGAATTCTTTCTTATTTCAAAAGCAAAATTTAGTGCTCGTGACTGGGAAAGTAAATGCCATCAACTTACAGTCTGCCATTTCCCCCCAGTTTGTTTTTGCTCCCAAACTGAAGCCTTTACAGTAAGACTGTATGTCTACACATGCATTTAAATGCACCTAAATTTTTAAGGAGCATTGTCTTAATGCGCATTAAGGGGTATAGGCAGGCATCTATGCATGCAGGCGTTAAAACACATTAATGTTGTGTGTGGACTGATTTAGGACTAAAGTTAATCCTAAATCAGTCCACACATAGCGTTAACACCCTTTACACATCTACATGTTTATTAATGCACTTTAACTTTTCACACCTAAATTTGATATCTCCATTTGCAGATATAACATGTAGGTGCAAATAGCCTAAATTTGCCATTTTTTAAATGCATTAAGGGCACGCACGTGTAGACACGCACCCTAATGCACCTTAAATGTAGGCTAATTACCTTAAAGTGAATTTTACTTTCTAGTTTCACATTTTAAATTCTTTATTGCCATTGAAATGACCTCAGATTCCCACAGATGCGAGAGCAAAATTAAGTCCAGAATCAGAGCAAAAACAGGTTTGGATGCTGTATGATGTGAAATTCAGGATAGTAGAAGTCATATAAAGGGGAGAACTAAAGTAGGGTAGGAGCAGGGAGAGGCACTTGAAAAATGTTCTGGCACTATATCCAAAAGAAGCAATTCAGGATTCCCATGCATTTTTAATAATCCATTCTTAAAAGTGGGAATACATTTAAATACTTCCCAGTTTCTTTGTTTTCTTTTCAAATACTGATTTTGTTTTCACTGGAGTTAAAATGACCATGGCTATTTCTTGTTGAATAAAAACAATTGTTCCTTTATAATATATGAATGATCGGATCATGCCAAAATATCGGTATAGAAAAGCATGATGTGAACAAAGCTCTGTGAATAGATTTCATTAATAATTGCTGCATAGTCAGCACATGGAGCAATATTTTTCACTGGGGCTAGGTACAGATATTCAGAAAGCCTTAGGGAGACTGAAACTAACTTGTGTGGGTTTCTCTAAGCAGATAGGTTAGTTCAGGAGTGAACACAACAAGTTCGCCCTTTGGTTGTGGGGGCATGCAGGCCACCTACACTGGCTGAGGCCAGCAGGTTGGGGGAATTCCCACAGACTACCAGAGAATGCTGAGCCCTGCCAGCAGCAGGCCACCCCAGACTGGCTACCATAGCCCCTCACCCCAGACCTGCCTCCTGCCAGCCATGTTGTCAGCCATGGTGGGTGGGAGACAAGAGTGGGCCTCTCTCAGCTGTGCTGGCCCAGGCCACATCAGCTCTCAGCCGCAGCTGGAATAGGGTGGGTGCAACAGAGGTCCCCACCACACAGACTCATCCCATCCCCCCAGACACAGACACCAGCATTCTCCCCTGCCTGGCCGTGGTTGTATCTGTGTCCCTAAATGACAGAGCAACAAGGGAAAGGTGGACTGCTCCCCCTGTGCCAGGCAGCCTTCTGGGAGGTGTGCAGGAGCGTCCCCAATCTGCTGTCCTTGGACAGTACACGCAGCCTGTGTGCCTCCCCCCACCAAAGTGCTAACTGCTGTTCTGTTTTTCAGGCATGGTGGGAGGAGCCCCAGCTCCCCTTGCTTCTTTGTTGTGCAGGAACACACATGCCAGGATTTGCTCCTCCCAGCACCTTCCCCTCCCCCCCACCCCACACATGCCCTGCCCCGGCTGCTGATGACAACCGGTCAAAGGCAGGAAGGCAAAAGGCTGGGGACATAGCAGGCCAAGTTCCAGCACACTATCTTGTGAGGGGCCTGCAATGCCCCTGACCTGCAGGGACCTGCAAAGCAGCATGAGGTGCTGGAGGACAATGACCTAGCTTGAATCGGGAGGGAGGTACAGAAGTTCTATAAACTGATTTTATCTAATTCACTTAAGTTAGATACAACAATGATCCAAGTCTATCTTAGACTGGGTTCTGCCATTTTTAAACAAGTCTGTCTGCTGAACTTCTGTTCTGTTACAGGTTTAGACTGGTTTCTGATCATTTTACCAGTTTACGTGTAATAGCTGTACCTGGCCTGGAAGCCCTAATGAGCAGTGAAAGTGTAGTTTTGTTGTGTGTATGTATGTGTATGTTTTCCTATCAAAGTCAATATGTGCAGAAATATATTCAAGATTTAAATATTTAGATGTCAGACTTTCTGCCGTATCCTAGCGAGCACTTCAAAAAACTTGCATGTTCAAATCAGTTCCAAGGAGTCTCTTCAGGTCACATGGTTCAGCCACTGATTCTCATTACATAGCCCATTGACTAGTCCAGCTTTACCTCTATAAAAGGACAATCAAATATGCCTTCTGTTTACCATAGAGAAATGCACTTAATACCTCTATCAACTTCATTAAGGTCTGTGATTTAGCTATAGTACCCCTTAAGTTTCAAGCATAATTATATTATAGAAACTGACAAGATTATATTTTTTATCTAATATTATTTCAAGGTCTTAAAATCAAGCTTCTTCAAGTGCAAGATTCCCTTTGGATGCTATGGAGACACTTGCAACAGTTCCAGTGTAGTGTAGTGATTTCCATGAATTAACATGGTCAAGTTTTGAGAAGAGAATGACGGAACCAGGTAGAGATGCATCAGGGAAATCCACCATGGGTATGTGTAACTGCAGGCATGTTTTTATAATACACAGGCGTAACCAAAGGAGCTTTAATCTAACTAGCATGGATATCATTTGCAGTGAAGATTTGTCAGAACAGGCTTCTCTATGAACTAGCACCCAAAGTGAGTCCCCAGAGACTTCATGGGGGCTTCTTTATGTTATTATTTTCTCAGATTTTGTTTGTGAATAATACCTTATACCACATGCACATCCTGCCACTCCCAGTTGAGCCATCCAGAATTGGGGTGCATGTTTTAAGTGGGGACACTGATTTTTCTTCACTAAAGTAGAGTGAGGGAGACGCTGTCTTCTATAAGTTGCAAAAATAGCTGTCACTTCTTTCTGGTTCAGCCAGCAGCAAGAGCAGGGTCCAGCAGTAACCCTCTCACAGTTGCTACTTCTGGAGTCCTGAAGCAGCAAATGAGTTGGCTCAGGGCAAGTGAGCTGCTGCATGCAGTCTGCAGTATTTTGATGAAGCTTATGGTATGGAAACAACATGTTATTATTGATAGGAACTTACATAAAGAACTGTTTACACTAAAGAAGTAACAGTCTTGCTTCTTGCAAAGGTTAAGAGCTAGTTGTGTTGCTATTCTGCTTCCCCAAAAAGTCCTTACTACTTCACCTAGACTTTCTAGGGATGCCATGCTTCCTGGATACTCTGTTTCTAAGATGACTTACTATATGTCACACAGCTGGCCATGGCTCTGGGAAAAAACCTTCTGAAAACAAAGTGCATATTTTACTTGGAGGTGTATGGCATTTGAGAAAATAGGGTAAATTGTGCTCTGTAGCAATAGGGAACAGAGTTGGACCTGATACTGATTTTTTCCTGATCTGGTGACTGAACCTACTAATTTACTTTTGCTTCTCAATCCTTATTTGTCACTGAGAATCTAGGCAGACACATCTAAAAACTCACTATGGACATGACAGTCTTCAGCATTGCCTTACAGTGGCTTTACCGTTCTGATCTTCTCCTGTATTTAATATTGCAATTATCCATTAATTGCCCTGCCTTTCTGTTCTGTGTCAAAATTGCAGTATTTCAAAGTACCACATCAAAGGACAGCCAGACTCTTGAGTAACTACTCATTTGAAGCTATTTATGTGCTAGTCTCCGAAGTTTATTCACAGAATGAAGTCCTGTTATTTCTCTGCATCAGATTATATATTGGCAGAAAAAAATATGGACCTGGCAAAAAGCATGTGAGAGTCTACTGAAGTCATAAAAGGGGGGTGTCAAAATAGCTTTACTTGTTGCTTTTTATATCATTCTCATTCACTGCTGTTTAATATAATAAAAATGTTTTTCACTTTGCCTAATGTTCTCAACACATTATTAATAATTGAATTAAATCTCACAACACCTTCATAAAATTTATCCAGGTATGTAATATTCACTTTGTACTCACGTGTTCTGTACTTCTCTTTCGTCCCATAGGGATGGGGAAAGTCTCAAAGGGTTAGTGTCTCTGCATGTTGAGTGAATCCCCTTGCTGGACCCAGTTATACCAGTATAGAGGCAACATTTAGCTGGAGGATGGGGAGCAGGCGGGGAAAAGGAGAGGGACTCAGGAGTTAGATTTAAAAAAAGCCCATGCATTGGATGCAAAGGGGCTGCAGTCACGATCCTACCCAATAAGGCAAAATGAAAAGAAAATGTATACAAGGAAGTTCATTGCATTCTTCAAAAAGTAATTTTCATTAGAAAACTGAAAACAAATCACTTGAAAACCAGTTGTTTTTCTGTTAATTTTGAGGGCAGGGAGGTCAGCAAAACAACAAATACATCCTATAGGAATCACTCTCTTGCTTCCCAATAAGCAGTTTTGGTGCAAAACTTAGATGTTTCATCCACAAGAGAGGATGGACCTGACAAAAATCAATCAATAGGAAAATGCTAGACAAGAAAAATAAATCTTGGAAATCTGATTTCCAGTCCAGTACCAGGACCACTTCTCTATTCCTAACACAAGGCAAATATCAAAAAGCAGCATTCTAGAAAATTGGGTTTAACTGATTAGCCAGGTCAAAAAGGCGCCACTTACTGTAAAACTGAGCAACACTTAAAAATGTATAGCTACCCTGCCTTCTATGGAGCTAGAAAGAAAATTGAAAATAAATTATTCTAACCCCCAGCCCTCCATATATTGATGACAATTGTAAAGTAACACAGCGAAGAAATGTTTTCAGCAGGAGAGAAAGTTACATGAACACAACTGCTTGAATTTCTTTCTAAACTTTGACAGAGCCACACAGTTCGTTGAGTAAAAATAGTATGTTACTGGTCACCTGACTTGACTTACCAGGTTCATTGCCATGATATCTGTGCCAGGTAAAACAGAAATTGCTGATAGTACTCGTTCACCCCTCTGGTATGCTCCTGGTTTGGAGAAAACAGTTTTATTCCAGTGTAATCGAGAGGCAGTCAGGCTAGAAAGAGCAGCAGGAGAGGTTGGTGCTCATTTTTTTGCTTAATAATCTGTTTCTGTAAATCCAGGCTAAAAGCACAGATGTGGGTGTCAATTGGGAGCTGGGAGTAGGAGGCCTAAAGAAACAAGTGAGAAGATAACATTGTCATTTCTTTTTTGTTAATATTGAGCATTTAAAGTGCTAAGAAAGCACCAGCTGCAGCTACAGACAGCAGGAATAGGAGCTGAATAATCTTCCCCCTTCATTACAGTGTAATTGAGGACTGATTTGAGGCCTTTTTCATTGAGGGCCTGATCCAGAGCCCACGACCATCAGTTCCAAGACTGTCACTAACTTAAATATTACCCCCTAACTTTAAAGTGCCCTAAGCAAAGGACAGATCATGCCAAACTGGGGGTGGTTTTGTGGTATGGGCCAATTTACACTAAAGATTGGAAAGCCCATGAGGGCAGATCCTACCCTATTCCATGAACAATATGAAGAGGATGAGAAAAAGCTGTCTAACTGGGAATCTGGTGATCTACTTATTGTGGGGAAACCTCCAATCAGCATAAAGCCAAAGTAAGCAGTTATAGTTCTCCCCTTAGTGTTTCCCCTTCTATACCACTTTCTCCCTAGAATTGGATATGCAGGATGGTGTACCAGGGGAATGAAGTGCATGGCAGAAATCCCTAGGTATTATGGCTTCTGGAGGGGGAGCATTTAAATCTGATGGCAGGCATTAGAGTGCCTGCCCTTGGTTCTAGTGGCAGATGAATGGACTTGAAAAGCATTATACCCTGTTTACCAGTTAGAGTTTGGGAATACCTAGGGATCCTGGAACACCTTGTGAAAGAGAGAAAATCAACTGAGCTGCCTAGTACCTAATGTCATGCATATCAGAGCAGTAAGAAACAGAAATTAGCATGGAAACTGGCAGTGTTGCAAAAGGCAAAGGGATTTAAAGATTTGGCCTTTAAAGATACCAAAGTCAAAGAAAAGCAACAGCTCTTAAGATGGCACAGTTATGTTTCAATGTAGAACTAGCATTAGATTTGACAACCTGAGATAAAGGCTTCTCTGAGTAAAGATGAAGGACAGATACTTTAGAAGAGGATCTAAACTTTTCCTTTTTCTTCATTTGAGTACTGTGTTAATAAGAAGCTGAAGTGGAATTAGTTTGAGGCTATTTTAAGTGTCAAGTAATAGCATTTTGCAACCCTTAGCTTTTATTTGGATTTTTTTGTTTCAGCTATCAACAATATCAAGCTATCATTTTTGCACTTAAAATTATACTCCATGCTGCAGCTATTTCTCTCCAGCTAATAATGCTGTCAAATGTTCCTTGTATGGTGCATGTTATAAACAAAAGGAATAGAACAAACACTTGTCAGTTGATTTCCTACTATTCCACTCGCATATATTGCTTAGCGGTGCTATTGATATTTCCAGCTTATTCTTCTTTGAACTGCATGTGTTCCACCAAATTAGCACATCATGGGCTCTTGAGCTTACCATAATTTAATATTATGGTGCCCTTTATGTTGTGCTTGCATATTAGTCTTCATTTACATTTAGTAGGGGGTGGGAATTGTGTTGAGGATGTGTTTAAATCCTTTGTGTGTGAGGTAGAGGTTGGTTACTGCTAATCTTTAGTCACAGCTCATCAAGGCTCTGCTTGGTGTCCTGGAGCTTTCACAGTTACTAATTATAGTTATTAATTCATGTTCCTGACACTTTACTGCTAGGAGATGAAAATTCATGGAAAAGCGATTTCTTCTTCTTGAGTTTTTTTCACCCCTTCTGTGATGCATTCAGCTTATTCCCTCTCTTCCAATATTTTGCCCCTTCTTCCATCAACCCCCCCAAAGCAATTTACAGCTGTGTTAGGCTTTGCTGTAAAAAAAAAAAAAAAAACAAACCCAAACAGTATTGTATAGGCATCTACAACGGATATCTGGCAGCCTGAGACAGAAGTGTGCTACAGACTAGGCTAACCTTTACCTAACTATGTTTATTAACCTATACTAATGCATGAAAGCGTGACTTCCAGTTAAAAATCTATTTGAACAATACCATTTACCAATCATGTCACAGACTATTTACCCAGGTAACTACAGTAGTGGCCCTTGATAGTTACCTTTTAACTTATTGTAGTTTTTCACTTCTTGGTTCATGAGATGATAAAAATGAAGAACTTTAATATGTAGTTTATAGCCTATAGTTGGTGAAAATGATTAGAATGATGATACAGGCCCAGGTGCCACAGTCTACACCCCTGGTGTATGTCTGAAGACATAGCAAGCACAATGAAATGATCACACAAACTCATTCAAATTTGAGCAATTTGTAGAAAAGTAAATTAAAATTCCCCACTAAAATGTGTGGTTATGGGTGGATGGTTATTTAATTAGTGGTCTGGCATCATTTTGGCTTTTGTGTTTAGGTAAGAGTTATGTGCTTCAGGTTATTAAACACCTGCTTTCTGCTGTTCACATCAGATACTTGTTTGATTGGTTTTTCAGGTAGAGCCATTGGCCACCTTCCACTCCCACCCACATCAGACTAATCTGGTCTTTGATCCTCATAAATCTTTGCATAAAGCAGTTCTCTGTTTCTTGTAGAACTAGAAACTGAGGATATTTTTTTTGACTAAGGCAATCTTCCCATTAGGCGACAAACATCATTTAATCTTTACAATTCTGTAAATCATGTATGTACCACTTACGTTTCCAGCCTTCCTTGTATATAGCACTTTCAGATGTATATTTGCTTCTCTCTTTCCAAATCACAGATGGTGATTGACCGCACACCACTAATTTACCATACACTAACTTTTCTTCTAGATCCCTAAATAAGCCCTAACTTTGATTAATTTTGGCTTCCTGTTACAGATGATCTCTCTCAGATGGACCTGATCTTCTGACATATTACTAACTCTTACCACTCTGTTTTCTCTCTTTCTTTTTTTTCTTGGGGTTTTTGCCTAATGCACGTTCTCTTGATTTTTGTCTTCCAATGATTGTCCTATCCTTTAAATGTGACACCTTTCAGACCTGTTTCATGCTGGTATAATTGCATTGCCTTCTGTGTAAATGGTCCAAATTTATATCAGTATAACTGAAAGCAGAATTCCCCTTAAAACTTTCCTGTTCCGAATTTCTGCTCTTTCTGGTGTGATTTGTGTTAGTCCAGAACAACAGACCTACCATTTACACCGCTGAAACAACTCTGTTAAAGAAAGGGGGATGACACCAGTGTTAAACTAGCATGAGAGGAAAACAGACTGACAACAGAAACTATCCCTGAACTGATACGCTACTTTGCATGGGAAGAGAAGTTTGCTCCACACTCAATCCACATTTCTTGTGTGAATGGCACTAGGAGCTAGGCAGAGCACAGGCATCCTTCTCATTTTAAAACTATATTACACCCCACCAAAACCTGAACTTCCACTCAAATATCCTCATAATGCCTTTTGTACTAATTATTTTTTGGAGGAGGGCTGAACACTGCTAGATTAGACTGTCGTGAGTCTGGTCTCATGACCAGTTCTGCTCTAAGGGCAATCTCTTTGGTCAGAAAGTACCCTCTTGTGATTTTGTAATAGAGTATTTGGTTGTGGCTGAGTTTTCAGTAAAGATTTCTGAAATTTTAGGAACCTTCCTGTTTTTTGAAAGGTTTCTTTCTTTAACTAGAGCAACACTCACAACATATTGCTACCATTATGGACCTTCACAACCATAATAAAGAAAGAGTATTTAAAATGCTATGAGATCTATGACTTATAAATATCTGGACGGGGCATATCTCCTGGCTTAGGAATGGTGAGATGTTGGGTTCTTTATATAAAGAAAGCACTGAACACCTTGGGTGTGCCTAGGAATATGTAAGGTAAATATCCATTGGCAGCTTATGAGCTACTGTGATAGAGCTTCTTTTTCAAATAAAATAATACTGATAAAACTCATCTACACATCTTTTAGTTGATCTTATAGGAGTTGAGGATGTTCAACCTCAGGCCGGCTGAAAAGGAAAAGAGTGGTTTGATCCAAAGGCAGTATTTCCAGCCTATGTCTTCATTCCAAAGCATTATGAACATTTATTTCTTTTAAAATGTTATATCAGAATAATACAAAGTACAAGATAATTAATTTAGGGCCTAATACAAATGTCTTGTATAAACTGGCAGAAGAGCAAAATCCTAGGACATTGCAGGCAAGGTATTTCAAGAAGAGGTTAGGACATATTGCATGGCATTATTACACTGCCATCTCTAATACCATGTACATGTCTGGTTTCCTATAGAGATAGGCATTAATATATTTAGGGAAGATTAATTCAAACTGTAATTAGTACAAAGAAGGGTTATGTGGATGATCAAGTGGAGTGGAAAGCACATTTTACAAGAGGAAACTAAAAGGCTTACTTAGCTTGGCAAAACAAAAGCTAAGGGGCTTAATACAAATATTGGAGCAGTAAACACAAGGGAGGAAGAAGAGCTATTGAAGCTAAAAGACAATGCTGGCATAAGAACAAATGGGTAGAACCTGGTTGTGAAATAAGTTTACGCTAGAAATTAAAAAGAGGTTTCTAATTACCAGAGCAGTGAAGATCTGAAAATAACCTTCTACAAGAAACAGAGCATAACAACTACAAGAGACATAACTACTTCTAAGATGGAGTTTGATCCATTTATGAAAGGGACTATATAATGTTCTTGTCTCAGCACTGGGGATTAGACCTGATGACCCATGAAGTCCCTCCCAAACCTTTGTTCTAAGTCCCTAAAATAAAATATTTTCTTTCAGTTTTTCTAACAGAAAAAACATTTTTTTTGTGTGTTAAAAGTAACATTCTTTCATGACACTGTATTTTATGAGACTTCTCAGTATATCAGCCAGAGAACTGAATCCCATTTTCTACATTTTCACACAATACAGAAACAGTTTTCCTTATAGCATGATTTAACAGAATACCTCTACTCTAACTGTTGCATCAAAACTTTGGCAGCATAAACAAATGCATTTGTAGGAATTCACTCACATGTTAGTCCTTTAACAGTATGTTTTCTTATATTAAAATTCTTTATCTTATCTAGAATATTTTCTTTTTTTTAAAAAAAACAGAAAACAGCAAACTAAACATTCTTTATAGAATACTGAAAGAATTCTTTGTTTCTTGGAGTTCTCCCTCAAAATGAGTAAACTGCTCTATGTTCTATTCCATGCTAAAATCAGCTTTTAAGGAGTCCAACATCAATTGTTTCACAGAAAACATCATGTCCAACTTCTGAGTGTTAGCATTATAGCGTGGGAAGAGGAAAATGCTTTGCATTTGCCATGCAAATGTTTAATAGAATGCAATTACTAACTTCAGTTTTGTTATTCTCAAAAGAGCAGATGTATTGTGTGGTCTGGGAAGTCTTCCAGTTCTATTTTTAGAAAAATTAGGCATTTGATATGACCGACCTACATTATATGTTGCTCTTCATAATGCAAAGTACAAAACTGGAAATCCATACCATATAGATATAGGGTGTGGCATACCAGAACTGAACAAAGGCTTTTCTTATTTTATATAATTTCTTCATTAATTGCGACTGCAAAATACACACAGTCCTCTCCCCTTCAGTATGCATGAAGTACATCATGCCATCAGGATACATTTCTGTCTGACTCATAAGAACATAAAAATTGCTATTTACTGGGTCGGACTGTAAGTCCATTACCCTATATTACACAGCAGCAGAGACTGGATATTGAAAGGGAGAGTGAACTGGGTTAGATCGGGATTTTTTCCAACTGTTCCCCTCTCATTGGCAGCCTCCGGGTCTAGGAAGTTCTAAGGTCTAAAAACACTCTAATGTGGAGGCTGTATCCTTAACTTCCATGCACAACAGATACTGATGCACCTTTCCTCCAAGACCATGTCCAATCTCTCTTTGAATCTGGCTAAACTCTCAGCTTTTACAACATCTGGTGGCAATGAGTTCCACACTTTTAATTACGTGCTGTGTGGAACAAAACTTCCTTTTGTTGGTTTTAAACTTACTGCCTGCTAGTTTTATTTTGTGACCCCCTTGTTGTTGCATTGTGACAGACTAAATAATAAACCTCTATTTACTTCCTCTTCACCGTTTTGTATTTTGTAAACCCTTGTCATGCCCCACCCCCAATCCGCCTCTCCCTAGAAACTCTGAATAGGCTTCAACTGAATAGACCTAGCCTCTTTAGTCTCTCCTCACATGGAAGCTCTTCCATACTGCTCATATAGAAGCCCCTCCTCATCCTTGTTGAGATTCCCTGGAACTTCTCTAGTTCTTTTATATCCTTTTTTGAGGTGTACAGACCAGAACTGGGCTCATTATCCATGGTATGTGTGTACCATGCATTTTTGTTTGCAATTCCTTTCTTAGTAATCCCAAAACATTTTGTTTACCTTTTAGATGGCTGCTGAGCACTGAGCTGCTGTTTTAGGACCACAGTGTCCTAAAATGACTCCCAGATCTCTTTCCTGTGTGGTAACTGGTAATGTAGAGCTCATTCTGTAGGTAGAGTTCAGGTTATTTTTTCCTAGGTGCATCACTTAGCTACATTGAATTGCATCTGCCATTTAGTTGCACATTCACTCAATTGTGGTAAATCCTTCCATAATTCCTCATAGTCTAACTTGGCCTTTACCGCTTTGAATAATTTTGTGTCATCAGCAAATATGGCCACCTTGCTACTCACCAAATTATTATGGCCACCTTTTTCCAGATCATTTATAAATATGTTAAACAGCACTGGTCCCAACACAAATCCCTGGGGGACCCTGCTGTTTACTTCTTTCCATCCTGAAAACTGACCATTTATATTCTTGCTTTCTATCTTAGAGTCAATTTCTAACCCATGAGTAGATGTTCCCTGTAAACTTTTGACTACCTTAGTTAAGAGCCTCTGATGGGGGACCTTATCAAAGGCTTTTTGGAAGTCCAACTATACTATGCCAACTAGATCACCCTGATTCACTTGCTGATTGACACCCTCAGGGAACTCTAGTACATTAGCAACTCATGGTTCCTCTTTGACAAAGACATGTTGATTCCTCCCCAGAAAGTCATGTTCATTCATGTGCTGAACATTTTTATTATAATTATTTGTTTTCTATCAATTTTCCAGGACAGAAGTTAGATTTGCTGCCTTGTAGTACCCTGCATTTTCTCTAGAGTCTTTTTAAATATTGGAGCCACACTGGAAAACTTCCACTCCTATGGTACCAAGGTTGTTTTTAGTGATAGGTTACATGCTACAGTTAAAAGCTCAGCAATTTTATATCTGAGCTCCTTCAAGATCTTAGGATGAATGCCATCAGGAAACCACCTGGAAGAATTCCTCAAGGACTGCACCCTTGCTATACGTAAGATATATTGATGAAATCTTCATCATTTGAACTGAAAACCTGTAATCTCTGATTGAGTTCCATCAGAAATTCAACAATCATCACCCCTCCATCTGACTAGCTATTGAATACTCCAGCACCAACTTCTCCTGTTTAGACATGATGATCGCTATCCAGAAAGGTAAAATACAGACCATGATATACAAGAAACCCATGGACCAAGATACATATCTGCACAAAACAAGCAATCACCCTCAGCACACCAAGAAAGCTGTAATGTACACAGCCAAGCCCTCTGATACCACCAAATTTGCACTGAGGAGAACATCCATGATTGTCACCTCACAAATCTCAAAAAATTTTCACACAAGGACACTCCTCCAGAGAGAGAGGTTGCATTTTTTAAAGAGCCACTCGAATATGACGTGAAGAATCACTGCAGTACAGAAGAAAATACCTCATGAATCCCACACCACTGGTTGTGACACATCAACCAATATGGAAAATCCTCAAACCATTGCAACCCATAATAGAAGAAGACCCAATTCTTAAAGAGATCTTTTCCAAAATCACCCATCCTAGCCTTTAAACAAGCACTGAACCTCACCAACCTCATCACCAGAAGTAAACTCCCTATGGCCAAAAACACACCAACTGGATCCAGACCATGCCATGACAAGAAATGCAAAACCTACCAACATATCAACCACCCCCACAATCACTACACCCCATAAAAGAACCATCAGCATTCTTGGATCTTATACCCGCGCCTCCAGATACGTAATATATCTCATCCAATTCACCAAATGCCGTGCTGGAAAATACATAGGAGAGACCAAACAACAACTGTGTACAAGAATGAATGCACACCAGGAATCTATTAAAGACCAGAGTCTTTGTGCGGGCACATTTCTCACAAGAAAACCACTCTCTTTCCAGTCTCTCAGTTCTAATCATCAAAGGGCATTTACAAAACACCTTTCATAGACAAGCCTACAAACTTCACTTCATCAACCTCCTGGATACAAAAAATCATGGATTAAATATAGACATTGGATTTATGGCACATTATAACCTGCCTAACATCTGACTCTCTAGGTACCTCTTCAGTATTTACCATCTACAGTCATTCCTCCTTTCAAACCTGTCCCTCACCCATTGACTCCATTGCCACTGACTGGTTTTCTTGCATGCTTCTTTGGCTTCTTCACTATTTATTCCATCCAGGAAGAGTACACACCAACTGCAGCTGCTTCCTCAGCCTGATGAAGGGTGTTTGTGCCCAAAAGCTTGCAGAGAAGATTTTTTTTCCAGCTACTGAGTTGGTCTAATAAAATATATCAGATGTACCCAAAGAATCATGTCTATCATCAGGTTCTGGTCATTTGCCATTGTTTAGTTTATCAATTTCTGCTACAAACTCATCTGCTGAAACCTCAGTTTGCATCAGTTCCACCGACTTGTCCCTAGAGAGGAGTGGATCTAATGAGGGAATTTCCCAAACATCTTCCATAGTGAAGAGAAGACAATACAAAGAATGCATTTAGTTTCTCAGAAACTGCCCTGTCTTTAGTTCCCCTTTTACATCCTGATCATCCAACTGACTCCCTGGTAAGGTCTTCAGCTTATAACACTTGATAACTCTTACCCTGCTTAGTAAGTACTTATAATCCTAGTTAGTGTACGCACAAGTAATAACTGAGTCATAGTCTCGGTGTAAATTATCTTAGTTCCTCTGAAGTTACTACACCTATACCACTTAACGTTCCCCATGAATCTGGCCAATTATGAAACTATTTCTGAACATGTAAGAAATTAGGGTAGCAGAATCTGAAAGGCAGCAGTAAAGTAAAGGTGGCAGAATCTAATAAAAATAGATCTGGTCTTTTAGATTTCTTATTGACTGAAAGGCTACATGCTTCTATGCACATTTGTTTGAACTTTTTCTGGGCATCTCCTACCTTTGTTGCGTCTATGAGTGACCAAAGCTAAACACATCCTTCAAAGCTGACAGCCTGCGATATACAGAAAACTTCTCCTTTTTGGTATGAAGCTTTATCAATTTACTACAAATAGCTACTGTAACCCTGTACTTACTTTTTGGCTGCTTTTCCAGATCGGGCAGAGATCTTCACAGAGGTCATTGCCTAGGTCATGATAATAACTACTTTGGAATCTGCTAGTGTTTGCATCAAGTTTCATTTCCCATAATTTTCCTCAATTGCGTACTTTTATTGGAGGTTTGCAGTGGATAAAATTCAGACCTGAGAAGAAAGTCAGCACAATTCCATGTACTGCTTATGCCTTCAAAAAAGGGCTTATATGGGACTTAATATCATTCAATTGCATTTAATGGGGATGATTTACTCAGACACCATGTTTCCAGTTTAAAAGGAAAACTAGTTTATGTGACTTGGAGTGGTGCAGATTGACTGAAAGACTTGAAAGAAAAGCTGCCTTTATTCCAAATTGTGTGACATCATTAGTGATTCAGACTCTACACGTGAAACAATTGAGCTGATATATAAATCAGAGAAGGATTGAATTTATTTTCCCCAAACCTTTGCAGGCATAATGTGCTATTACAAGTAAAGGGAATGCAAAGAGTTTTCTGTGCAACCTGAAACAAGCCATTCTGACTACAGAAATACAGATGGTCTGCTGAGTAAGTTAGTGCTACTTTTCATAGCATGTCTCTTTTAAAGTGACAAAGATCAGTCCTAGTAGCAAGTCTGGGGGCACCACACTATTAACCTCTTTTCATGCTGAGAATTAGCTATTTTTTCTTATCCTTTGTTTTCTCTATCTCTTAACTGGCTTTTAATCCATGACAGGAATTCACCTTTTATCTTGTGGTTATCAAGTTTCCATAATAGCCTCTTCTGAGGGATCTTATCACAAGCCTTTTAAAAGTTTAAATAAATTATCTTCCCCTTTCTATTCTGTTATTAACTGTTTTATAGATGTAGAACAGGTTAGCGCGGCCTGCTTTAACCTTGTAAAAACTACTGATTTATCCCCATCATATTGAATTATAACTCTTTAATGCTTTTCTCAAAGTTTCTGTCTTACAATTCACACTCTGACTATTTGGCACAATAAGCATAGCTCTGTAACTTCAGTGGAGCTATGTTGTTTTATAATACCTAAGAAGCTGGCTTGGGGGGGGCAGCAGAAGGGGGAGGAGTGCATTCTGGGAAAGAGATGAACCCAGTATATGCCTCTACCATTGAGGAAAGAATGGTACCAGAGTTGGGTACCATCTTCCCAGGAGTGGTTGTTACATCTGGGTAGATGAAAAAAAAAAATGTGTAAAGCTGGGAGATAACAAAGGCAAAAGCTTACCAGGGAAGGAAGAAGTTGTAGCTTGCTTAAATAACCCCTTAAGATTACAAAGGACTATTCTGTGTAGATTTATAGAACAGGTAATCTGATGATCAAGGTTTGCAGCTGGTCTTCCTGATAGTAAAATGAGTGTGAAATGATCGACTTAGAGGATAAAGAATTATTCCAGCTCAGTGAGTCAGGAGGACTAATTACCTGTTTCTTTTGTCAGAAACTTTCAAACACTGGGCACCTCTAAAAAATTCAATGTTGTGATAAAAATAACAAGGTTTAGTCCTGAGTCCCTCCCTAGTTTCTACTGCACTATTGCATTTATTGCTTTATGGGACGGAGTAGCCTGCCTGGTTAGAGATCCTAGATGGCTTTGCATCAGTTTAAATATCTCACTAATCCTCCATTATCATCCTTTGCACTAGCCAGAAAGCCTGGAAAAATACTTTTGAGTCGCACTAGTTCTTGAGGTGAACAGTGGACTCCTCTGGTTGTTTTTTCTTAATGTTTCCTTAGACAGCACAGCAGGAAGCTACCCAGAGACTTTAATAAGCAATGGCTGTAAGAGCTTGGAACAATCAGATTCAAGATCAGCAAGTCAACAAATAGCACTAAGGACTTCAGGAAAACAGAAAAGAGAGAGTGCTTAAGTATGCTGAAAAAAATGATTTCTTAGTAGCATGTGCCAGAAATGTATTAGGGTGAAAAATGGGTGTTGCAAACAGTATTGCTGCAGAATATCATAACAAAGATTTACTAAGCATTAGAATGTGGAGAGGAAAATGATTTGATCCTCCTGATCTAAATGTTTGAGGTTATGTTCACATCCAACCCATGGAGAGCTTCAGATTTTGCATGTAGTACAAGACTTCAAAAAGCTTTGAAAGGACCATTTCCAAGAAAAAAAAAGGTAAGGCAAAAAGCAGTAATGGAGGTCAGCGGCAGCAATGAACCTTAAAGGATGATGTGCTGGAAATTGCACTAAATGTAACATCAATCCACTGATCAGCTTTGCAGCGCTTGCATTCTGTGCTTCTGCAGTGGGTTATTTATTCTGAACTAGAATTTCTTGGCCTGCAAACGCTGCTGGTAGTTCACAAAGCAAGTCAAAGACCACTGAGAAATATTGAGGTGTAAAACCAAGAAGCAAATGGAACTGAAAGGCTTGTTCTTTTTCTGGTTTCCTAACACCTTGAGACTCCTCCCAAATGAGAAACAACCACAAAATGAGCATAATAGCACAGTTCAGCTGCACAATGTGAGCTGAAGGCAACACATTGGGCAACAGCACAACCCAGTGGTGCATGAGTGTCTGCTCAGGAAAATACAGGACTTCCCTTTGACAGAAACCATCTAATTGCTTGCAGGCAACTGAAGCTGTTTTTCTCTCATCTGCAGGGTACCCATTTAGCTTAATAAATAAAAAAACCTTACAAATATTGTGATATTAAGGCCAATTTTATAAAGTTGGAGGATATGCAAAATAATTGATTTCATAGATTTCATAG
>NW_017728910.1:11120376-11166025 GCF_001723895.1 Crocodylus porosus | reverse complement strand
CATCTGGTTTAGCAGGGGTCCAACGTTGCCCTTGCTTTTCCTCCGGCTCCCCACATATCTGAAAAAGGACTTTTTGTTGTCCTTGATGCTTGTGCCTGATAAATTGTGCCTTTTCCTTTCTAAGATCTATGACTCCAAAACCTGAAGATGTAGCTGCAGTGAGCTGTATTGTGTGGTAAGTTAGGAGCTAAGCTTTGTTCCTAAATGATAGCCCAAAGTTGCTTAACTTTAACGAAATGCCTGCAATAGGTTAGAAAGTGCACTATGTAAAGAAGTTCAAAGCAGTAAAAACAGGTTTATCATACTTGGTTTTTCTACTATGTTAAAGCTGAACAAAGCATATAATACTTTTGCATACACTGATTATGCAAACCCAGAAAATAATATTTGTCCTCTTTCTTCTGTGTCTTCAGGGTATGTGACACTGCTTAGAGTGTATCTTGTGATGTGATAGTGAAAGGAAACCAGTGCCAAATGTGCTCACACAGACTTTTCAAATAAAATTAATTACATTCTTTATTTTGCTTCACATTGAAGAATGGGCTACGTTTTTATTATCAATGCAGCTGGCAAGTAAGGTGGTAGCTGAATGACATTCCTGCCAACTGTGGTTCACTTTCAATGAATACTTACTGATAACATAGTAGGATAATCTGGCTCATCTTAATTTTACAAGTATTGCTACTACTACTCCCATATATAAGGAAACAAGATTTTATCTCCTAGCACACGTCTAATCCCAGTACTCTTTCCACTGAAGTGAATGGAAATACTTCTATTAATTTCAGTGTGAGTTGGACTGGTACATGTGCAAAATGACTTTTTAAGATACATTTATCAACAGTAGACACGCTAGGGTATGTTTCATGCAGTAGAAAAGTAACACTGTTTATATAGAGAATCTCGAAGAAAGGTGGCATTGAGAAATGGTAACATTCATGTCCTATTGCTCAATCTTTTTATGGACTTAAATCCTGATCCTTCAGTACCAATGTCAATGAGAACTTTGCTATTGACCTCAGTGGATGAAGAATGAAGCTCTAAAGCTCCAGTGAAGGAGAAACACTTATTCTGGTTTGTAAGTAAATAGATATCAGCTAATCACCGAAACGTGCAATTATTTTGGTGGGATTTAAATATATGCTTAAACATAACATGTTCTTAGGTGTCCATCTTGAAAATGGTTGCACTTCTGAATGAGGTCATCATAGAAGAAATGTACTCATACATAAGATGTTAACAATATTCTCACAAGCAGCAAAGCCAAGAGAAAGTTTAACCATGGAGATGTGGGTCGACACAATTTCGTTATCCTTGTTGAAACCAATTGGAAGAAATGGCAGAAATGTGAAAAGTTTCTCTCTTGTACAAAGGATACTAAACAATTTCAACACAGCAAGCTTCTCAAAATTAAATCCATGTGAAATTAAATGTGCTGTATGCAACACTTTTTGTACCTCCTCATCTATTAGCACTTGTCAGTAGCTCCAGAAAAAAATACCTTTGCATTAGTGTTCTCAGTAAAAATTACTGGTGCACACATTGACTTTAGGTTTACTAAGATAAGGCTTAATATGTTTTCTTTTTAACACAAATAGTTATTATTCATCACTAGAGGCACATTTACATGTGTCGCTATGGCAACATTGTTACTGCTCCATGATTTAGTACTTCCTTTTGGAAGTACTAAATCATGGCACAGTAACATCCTGTGCTGCACTGTACACATGGTGCATGATTATTTTTGGCAGCTACTTTGCTGTAGTGGTATGCTATACCAGGGGAGTGCATTGCTACAGTGAAGTAGCTGCTGGTCATGTGTAGATGCCCTTGAATGCTGTGTCGCCATAGCACATCGCTATGGTGCTGTAGCATCACGTGTAGACATGCCCTAGAGATATTACTAAATATCTTGCTTTTTGCTTCTCTCGTACTCCAAATGCCAGTGCTAATTATTGGACTGACAGTTTAAAACTCTTTCAGGTTAAGCCTGATGATTCAATCAGCACTTACTTCCTTAACTTTCTTCCAGTGTCTGGAGGAGTATGGCCTTCATTATCACTGACATGATCAATCCTCT
The DNA here is from genome assembly GCF_001723895.1 of Crocodylus porosus. Lineage (NCBI taxonomy): Eukaryota > Metazoa > Chordata > Crocodylia > Crocodylidae > Crocodylus > Crocodylus porosus. Next base: position 11,163,945 of record NW_017728910.1, on the reverse strand, counting down.
ATTCTCCTCCTCCTCCTACTTTCCAACATTATTTGGTATTGTTACATTATGTAAAATGAATCTGCAGAAATAATTTAATATACCTTTTTGGGACATCTGTCAATTAGGACAAATGTTGATAATTGACTTTCCACATCAAACACCCACTCAGTGAATAAGAGTGAAATGAGTTTTCATGCTCTGATGAGAGACACTGATCTTTGTCAGCTGATGTAAGGTACGATATAGGTACTGTATTATCTAAGATCTGCAAATGTTTACACTGCATCAGCATTTACAGATAATTCAAGAGAAGAATAAACATCTTTCTCATAGCAATAACAGTTCCATCATGGAAATTCAACTGATTGCTGAATGTTTTCAGCCAGATTTTATTCACATTGTTGCAAATTTTGACTCAGATTATTTTGGCCTCTCCATAGTGTAACTGCAATAACAAATTTTGCTTCCTACGTTAAATGGATGCAAGCAGTTTGCCATGAATGTGCATTGGAATACCCTGCTTTATTTTTGGAAAACTGGTGATAATTCCAAGTTTTTAAATAAGAATCAGCTTATATATCAAAAGTAACAAGAGTCCACTTGATTTTTATCGTACATTGAATCCTGTGGAACCTGACTTATGATAATGCAAAATTTTCCCTTCATTTAGTGAGATTTTGTTAATATCTGCCTATTGGCTTCATAATATACTGTTAAAAATATAGTTATCACACTTGCACATTATACATCTTAATTGTCACTTCAGATCTGTTACAGCTGGTATATCAGTATCTGGGATCCGATGATTAAGGGTTGCCTAATAACATGCATTGTCAGGATACTGTGTATTGCATTAAAGGTCTGCTGCTTAATAGCACTATAGTATGCAATGCATTGACATGATATATTGTCACAGCTGTCCTAGGAAGAAGCTCTTAAAAGGCGTCCTGTCAAAGATAGGCATGCTAATGATTCTATAGCACACACTGGCACAGTGCATCATGACAGTTCCAAAGACCTACTTGTTAACAGCCCCGGAGTAACTACTGACACAATACGTGCTGTTAAAAATCCCTGTGTTAACAGCTCCATTTTATATAGTGATATATGGCATACAATGCCAAAAGTTTGTACTAGGGGAGTTGAGGTCACCTACACTATGCTTCATTTGAGCACATTTTTGAGGTATTGTCGAGATAAGATTTCATTTGGAAACCAAACATGGGCTACTTCTCTTCACAAGCTGGCCCCACGCTACCATCTCTCATATGCTAGCAAGATGTTGATTTCCTGTGCCAGTGTTGCCAGCCTGCATCTCTTGATTCATGCATTTTCATGCAAGCATCCTTGTGCTTCACTTTGTATGTTGACAAAACTCCCTTTAAACATCCACAAAGCTATATCCTTATCTTCCTTCAAATCCCTTCTTCACCACAACAGTACCTTCATACTGTAAGGCATCTAGTGAACTGAGATGCCTGCTTATGCTGAATGATACTGCTGTGTTGTTTCCTTGATCTCCCAAGTAAGAATCATAGAAGCATAGAAAAGTAGGGTTGGAAGGGGCCTCAAAGCAGGACCATCCCCAACTAAGTCAACCCATCCAAGACTCTATCTAGCCAGGTCTTAAAAACCTTCAAGGATAGAGATTCTACAACCTCTCTGGGTAGCCTGCTTCAGTGCTTTACTACCCTTCTTGTGGGTGTGTCTATACATGCATTTACACCAACTTAAATTTACTGCACAGTAAGTTACTGAGCAGTAAGTGGGAATAGGCCAGCATCTACACCTGCAGACACTAAAGCACATTAACGCTGTGTGTGGACTGATTTGGGACTAAAGTTAGTCCGAAGTCAGTCCACACACACACTGTTACAGCACCGTAAGGCGTTACTGAGCAGTAATTAATCAGGTGTAAATTTATGCTCAAGTCAGTGTAAGTTGCCATATTTACTTCACAGTATAGGTGTGCACATGTAGATACAGGCATGCACACACAATTTTAGTTACTGTGCAGTAGATGTGCACGTTTAGACATGCCCTGGAAGAAAGTTTTTCCTAATATCTAACCTAAACTTCTATTACTGCCACTTGAAATTATTGCTCCTTGTTCTGTCATGTGCCACCATTGAGAACAGTCTAGCTCCATGCCCTTTGTAACCACCCTTCAGGTAGCTGAAATCTGGTATGAACACCCTCCCGCCCACCAGTTATTGTCCACTGTAACCCCCAGCTCCTTTTCTGCAGTCTGCAGAGCTTCTTCTTAGCCACTTGGTCCCCAGTTCATGGGATTGTTCCATCCTAAGTACAGGACTTTGCACTTGTCCTTGTTGAACCTCGCAAGATTTCTTTTGGTCCAGTTTTCCAATTAGTCTAGTTCTCCCTAAACCTTAGCCCTACTCTCCAACATATCTACTACTCCATCCAGCTTGGTGTCATCTGCAGACTACTTGAGAGTGCACTCTGTGCCATCTTCTAGGCCATCTCTTCGTTAGGTTCTACTTACTGGGTGCGTCTACATGCAATACTACATCGCTGTAGCAATGCACTATGGCAACATAACATCTTCTGGCAAAAACCATGATGCCACGACTACATTGCCATAGCAACGCACTCCCTTGGTATAGCATGTTGCTACGGTGATGTAGCAGCTAACAATAACTGTGCCACCAGCATGGCACAGTGTGTCATTTAGTACTTCCAAAAAGACAGTAACAGTACAATAACACCGGTTTCATAGGGGCATGTGTAGATGCATCCACTGTATCTTGTCCTAGAAAGCAAGCTCTCTGGCTCAGGGACCATCATATTATTTTTATATTAGTACAGCCCCTAACACAAAGGTATTCTGGTCCATGACTGGAAAATAATAAACATCTACAAGCAGAAAGTAGAGCATACTGCGCTTGAGCTTTTGGGGGGAGTGGCATTTTTCTCTCAGTAAAACAGTGAAATCTGATTATGTGAAATTAAATAATAACTTTGCAAATTATCCTCTTGGTAATATAGGCCTCTGGGGACAAAGGGCAGCAGAACGGCTGGTGTCTGAGCCACCACAAAATGGCAAATGAAAGTTATACCTGGCATGTAGGACGATGGTTGCCATGGCAAATTCAAGCTGCTGTTTCTGTGCTAGGAGCTCACTTTTACCCCAGGCACTGCTATCCCTGTCAGATTCTTCATCTGTATTTGAAGGAATATGGAATCTGAGTCTATTTTATTTGAAAACAAGTTATAGTGATTTTTCTAAGTTATCCAAAAAAAGAGTGGTTCAAGATCGGGATCCCATATGGACAAGATGCATCTCCATCTTCTTTTCCTCTGTTCAGCAGCCTTTTCACAGTTAAAAATTAGCCAGAAAAATTCCCAAGATTTGGTGGGAAGTACCAAGAAATCCCTTAAAAACCATGGTTTAGGAGGGGTAATCTTCACCAATTTGATGGTAGCTCAGGTGCTTAAAGACAGACATTGCCTTAGTCCATCTTAGTCATATGGAAGGTCTGTGGAAGCATGATAAGTCTGGAAGTGTGGCAGGTCTCAGATCCCCCAAACAGCAAGAAACTTTCTTGTAAACCCTACTTTCTGGAGGAGTGATTTTGTCAGGGAGCAGAGGAAGAGGTGGGTGATGTTTGTTTGCAGATAGTGGTTCAGCCAAGTAGCTTGCCCAGCCTAGCCCAACATTCCCATAGATTAAATTGTCCTAAGGTTGCTTGTAGATGGCCCGTTTTCTATTTAATAGTTCCCTCTTCCTATGTTTCCTTGCAGGAACTATGAGGCTGGTTTCAGCAGTAGTGGATTCCCTGAATGGTAGTCTGTAGCAGAGTTATCTTTAATATGTAAATCACTTGCATAATGATACTAAAGCCAAGAAAACAACAAGAAGAAAGTGTGGAGAGAACAATTCCCAAGTTCATTGGAAGAGATGGGCTTTTGTGTTATTTCCATTTGTGCTCCAACCTCATCTTAGGGGAGCTGCCAGACACATACTAAATTTATGAGCCGCCCATCTGGCTCAAATCCTTTTCATGCTCTTCATTTTTCATGTACTACTTACCTGATAATATTTTTAGAGTGGTTGCCTTTTTTTTGCTGTTATTGTTTTCCTTATTGGTGGTTTTACTTGTTCTTAATGTTTATTAGTAAAATTATTTTCTATACGTTGGTTTGTATATGTTCAAGAGATGTCTATCTATATGTTTTTTCCTGAAGCTGAGATCAGTCTGTTAAACGTGAGAACGTCTTGTTGTAAGGTATAAGGGAGGCAGCAAGCTCAAGGCAGTTATCAGTGTGCTGCTCACAAAGGTAAATCAAAATACTATTAAATGTCTTCTCACTGAGGAGAGCAGTTTGCAGTTGATGCAAGTACAACTGTGTCCAGTAGAGTCAAAGGCAGGATGCATTTGCCTTTCCTCACTTTACATTGTGCATTTCAAATCTGAGGTAGATGTCAGCAGCATAGCTTTATCCATAGACTGGAAAGTTAGAAGAACTTTAATGTTTTTGTAATGTAACCCTTATCCATTCCCATTTGTGCCTGAAATGGCCTTAAAAATTCACTTTTTCAAAACTCATTTCCACACAAGAGGCTTTTGAGCTGCTGAAGTATAAACTAGATAAAATGCTGACAAATGATTTCCTATTTGTCTCTTGCTGCCGTGCAAGCCAGTCACTGCAATGCGTTTCTGTGACATAGGCACAGCTAGGTGCAGTCTCCTGCATGCTCTTCCCATGTGCACTGAGGGTTTGGCTGTTTGACTCGGGAGCTGATGTTCCAGGCTTGGCTGTCACTACAATACTTATTACAGTGGATTGCATAGTAGTCCCCCCTTGCTGCTTTTGGCATCTTTAGGCAAACACAGCTCTGAACCCCAAATGCTGACTTCTGTTTTCAACAGTCAAGACAGGCCACATGAAAATTACTAATGAATAGCTCTCTCCTCTTCATTTACAAACAAAATGTATTGCAGTATCTAGAAACAATGAGTGTTTTAAGTACTTTTCTGAGTCAATAATGGAAACGCCCTTAGCAGGTTAATTTGTATTCTTCTTTTCATATTATTTTAACAGCCATTTTAAATTTGATGTTCTGCATTTAATATAGGGACATATAGAATAACCTGAAGGAGTTTATTGTACACTACCAATAGGCCACCTGCTCTGACAGCTCTGTTTTTCAAACAGATGGTACTGTGATGAATTGCTCGATATGCTGGAATCCTGGTGTGTTTCTGGGAAATTTGCACAGATGTTTATACTGAGATGTTCATGATTACACACCGCTTGCACATCCACAGAATGATACTGCCTTCTGTTTGAAAGATGCTCACACTGGGAAGTTGCTTTTTGTACCCTGTTACAGAAGTGTGCTGCAGCACCTCTGTCCTCAGATATCCAAGCACTTTCGATCATATAAGCCTTAGTTGCTGGCACTTTACAATGTTAAAGCATTATTTTCTTATTGGCAGAAACAAGATGAAAGAACAGGACATCTCAGAGCTTCTAATAACATTGAAATAGCATCGTGTTTTTTAGGAGAAGTGGAATCTGTTTTAAATTAAAAGAGCTAAAAAAAAAAAAAGAAAAAAATTAGGTTTCGTCCTAATGAATGAATGTTTGTGAAGCTTACGTGATGTTAGAAATCCAGCATGAACCCTGTGTCTTATTAGTTAGCAAGCAAAGGCCATGGAGATCCAGAGTTTTGCTGACCAACATGACATGAGAAGCTTCTTTCAAGCAATAAAAGCCATCCACAGACCATGTTCTAATGGCCCAACCCCCTTGTGATCCCAGAATGGCTCCACCCTTCTCACGGACAATGAATCCATCAAGCAATGCTGAAAGGAACACTTCAAGACTCTGCTCAGCTATGAATTTGAAGTGTCAGCTGCTACCATCAAGTCCATCCCTCAACACCCAGTAATAGAACCTCTTTCTGATCCCTCATTCTTCAAGGAAGTCTGGTGTGCCATCAATCAGACCAAGAACAATACGATGCCAGGGCCAGATCGCATCCCTGAAGAGGTCTTTAAAGCTGGTGGAGCAGCATTAGCCAAAAGTCTCACTAAATTCTCATCAAAGTATGAATTAATGAGGAAGCCCCACCTGACTTAAAGAATGCTAACATTGTGACCATCTTCAAGAAAGGGGACAGGTCAACATGTGGGAACTACTGAGGCATTGTTCTTCTCTCCATTGCTAGGAAGACTCTTACTCACATCCTTCTGAATTGCCTCCTCCCCCTTGCTGAAGATGTCCTTTAAGAATGCCAGTGTGGCTTTAGACCACTTCCAGGTACCATTGACCTGACTTTTGATGCATGACAGATCCAGAAGCACAGGGGGCAACACCAGGGGCTGCTTATGGCATTCATTGACCTAACCAAGGCTTTCAACTCCATCAGCTGTGAAGCCTAGGTTTGGTTGTCCACCAAAGTTTCTCAGTATCCTCAGGCTACTCCATGATGGGATGACTGCCACAGTCCTTTGCAGTAGATCAGAGACAGACCCATTTACTCTCCTTACTGGTGTCAAGCAGGGCTGTGCCATTGCCCCAACTATCCTTTCTGTAGCTAACATAACCAGCATTAAAGCAAAGCTTATGAAACATCACCTCCACTGGGATAGCTACTATGGGCACGTCCACACGTGTGCTTGCAGCAACTCAAATAGAAGCAGTGAAAATTTGAGATGGTGCTTTTTTGCCTCCGCGCACATGCCTGAACATGTACTTTGTTGTGGGGCAAATTGTGCCACTTGGGGCAAAATAACCCTGCCTGCCTCCTCCCAGATCTGCAGCCAGGGGGGGCTAAAGCCCAGGGCATGTACCTGTGCTGGTCCCAGCAATAAAAAACTGCCTGTGCTGGCCCCATCAATATAGAAAGGTACCCTGGCAAGTAGCTCAGGCCTACTTGCTCTCAAGAGCTTCTGGGGATCAGCCAATTGGTATCTGGAGACACTACCCCTTGTGCCAGCTGGACTGCTGAAGAAGCCCTGAAAATTCCCTGTACCCTATACCCAATGCAGCAGTCTGGCAGTGGGGGCTGGTGCCTGGCAGTGAACTTTTGCCATCTGCAACAGCATGTGGTTCTAAGGCTGCATGCCTGCCAGACCTGGATGGAGACTACACAGCCAGTAGAGGCTATATATTTATATAGTAGTCTTTTGTTTTAATTGTGGAGGAACATGGATTTTGGGTGGAGATATATATATGGAGAATTACCGCCCCATGGGGGCCACCTGCTCCCCACAGGGGTCACAGCGACTGGGATCTGGGCTCTGTGCCTGGTAAGTAGGGGACGTGGGGAGGTGGAGGAATGGTGGGGGGAGAACTACTAAGAGTGCAGGGGAATCATGGAGGGAAGCTCGGGAGAAGTGGATGTGCTGGCTGCCCCCTTGAATGGCTTCACACTCCTCTGCTTGCCCTGTGCAGCCCCCTGCTCGCTTCATGGCTGGGTTCAGCCCCCTGCTCACCTCCGTCCTTGGTTATAGTCCTCCACTCAGCCTGTGCCTGGTTCCAGCCCCCTGCTTGGCCCACAGCCAGGTGCAACCCCCTGCTCACATCCCTGCTCAGTTACAGCCTCCTTGCTTGCCCCTTGTCCGGCTCCAACCCACCGCAGCCTATCAGCAACAGTAGTCATGCTCTTGGCTTCATGGCACAGTTCCCCTGCAGGGCGGAGGGCAGTGCAGCTCAGCCCCAGCCACCATGTATACACATGGCCTCTGCCACAGTGGACTGTTGTGGCCCAGCTCAGTGCAGCATGGAGCCATGTGCTTTGGAGCAGCTTCAGGCTGTCACCCAGGGCTGTGTGCCACTTGCAGGAACTGCCAGGCACATGGACCCAAGTCCTGCATGCATGAGACTTGTGTCATCCAGCCAGGCTGCTTCTGTGCATGCAAGACCCATGCTGGTGTGGCTCGTGGTTCCCACAAGTGCAGAGCCCCAAGTGATAGCCTGAAAGCACACGACCCCACGCTGTGCTGCACCAAGCCAGGTTGGAGCAGCATGCTGTGGCAGAGGCCATGTGGATACCTGGTGGCTGAAGCCAAGCCACGCTGTCCTCCGCTGTGCAGGGGGACAGTGCCACAAGGCCAACAATGTGGCTGCTGTTCCTGGCAATCTGTGGGGGAGATTGGAGCCAGGTAGGGAGCACGTGGGAGTCTGCAGCCAGGTGGAGGGCATGCAGGGGTCTGCAGCTGGGTGGGGAGTATGCAGGGGGGGTTGTAGGTGGGTGGTGGGCACATAGGGGACTGTAAGAAGATAGGGGATACTCAAGGGGGCTGCAGCCAAGCAGGGAGCATGCAGCGGGGCTGCAGCCAGGCTGGGAGGCGGGGTGAGTGAACAGGGTGCAGCTGGCCGTGGGCTGATCAGGAGCTGGAGCCAAGCGAAGAGGCTGCAGCTGAGCAGGGTGGTGAGCAGGGGGCTGCGCCCAGCCACAGACAGAGTGGGAGGGCTGGAGCTGGGCATGAGCCAAGTGTGGGGCTGGAGCTAAGCAGGGAGGTGAGTGGAGGGCTGCACCCAGCTGAGCTAGAGCCATGTGGTGGGTATGGCCAGTGGACCCACCCCTCCTGAGCTGCTCCCCCCATTGTACCTTGCACCCTCAGTAGTCTCCCCGCTCCTCCAGGTCCCCCGCTCCACTTACCTGGCATGGAGCCCAGGTCCTGGTCACTGCAGGCAGCATGCTTCAGCACCTGGGAAAAGGCCAAACACAGAGGCCCTTTTTTCCGTTGCGGTTTTTTGTTTTTTGCCCCTGCACGGCAAATTTGCAGCACAGGGAACATTTTCTCATTCCTGCATGTGCCTCTTGCAGCGTCTCAAACTATTTGTGTGTGTGTGTGTGTGTGTGTGTGTGTGTGTGTGTGAGAGTGTGTTACCTAATAGTACTGAGATAAGAATAACCAGCTATCTCCAATAGTACCTAAGTTTCACTAATGACTAGACCATATATAAATCAAATTTCAGACTTATATTTATAACTTAAATATTCCTCGTTGATCTCATTGCAGACTTCATGACTTTGGATAAATATTTTGTTTAATACTATCTCATAATAATTTGTCAGTGTCATCATAAGTCACTACAGAACTATCTGTTGGATGTGACAGGAATAGACAGTGTTGCATTGATCTAGTTTATCTTCTTTTTTTCTGTAAAAAGTATGTCACCATCATACCATGGTATTCCAATGTTTCAGCAGGGATGCTCTTAAGTATACCTTACCAGCCCTCTTCTCCTCACATCCTTCACTCCTAAAAATACTTCAGTGAAGCCATTCTGAATTGTTTCATGCAGTTAATTACCTCCATCTCTGGCATGCTTGAGAGCACCCACAGGGGTTAACCTTGGAGCAGCTGCATCACCTCATTTCTGCATTTGGAGTGTACAAGTAAGGAGAGCTGGCAAAGTGTATCTGCAAGTTCTGGCTATGGAGCATGCTGCCACCATGGTGAAGACAACAGGGAGTGCAGATGGTCATGATGCTACTCTTTAGGCCTTGCATGCATTTATAATTGATTATTTTGAAATGATTCACTTGTATTATTTTTCTGATCTTCCCTAAATCCATAAGATGATTCATATACCATCACAGGATCATAGGAAAGTAGGGCTGGAAGAAAATAGGGAGGTCACCCATCCCAGACCCCTGCTCCTTATTATCCCAACCAAACGTCTGTCTAACCTGCTCTTCAAAACTACCAAAGATGGAGATTCCACAGTTTTTCTACAGTCCGTTCCAATGCTTGGCCATCATCATAGTCAGACAGTTCCTCCTTGTCTCCAACCTAAACTTCCCTTGCTGCTGCTTGAGGCTATTGCTCCTAAGCCTGTTCCCTACAGCCACAGACAGAAGCCCATCTCCACCCTCTTTGTAATTTCTCTCTAATACCATTAAAAACCCAATACCACTCAGGAATATGTTTTCCCAATGAAATATGATAAATGCTGTTTATCTACTGTCTCAGTATAGGAATCATTTGAAACCTGGACAGAAGTTTACCTTAACCTGATCCCTTGGTAGATGGAGATGAAGCATTTATATTTTACTTTACATTTTCAGTGTTCTGTAGAGAAACTGTGGGTACATATATATATGCAATGAGGCTGTAATTACAGTGTCAGAGGAGACTCGATTAATCGAGTCTGTTGAAGCATGGTAATAACTACAGCAGACTCCAGTGTCGTGTATCAGCATCCCCATGCTGAAAAATGGTGGTCATTTAACAAGCTTTAGTTAAAGCACCCCCACTGCTATTTTTCAGCTCAGTGTCACTGATACATGAGATGCTCTGGGTGCTTTAGAGCAGCTCTTGGAGTTGCTCTAATTAAACTGCCCCCCCCCCACACACACACACACAAACTCCCAGAGCGTGTATATAATGAGGTTTGTCATTAAGAACTGTTATCATTCTTTTACTGTTGAGTAAGTGAAGACGCAGAGAGCTGTACAGGTGACTTGGCCAAAAGCGCCTCATGACAACCAGAATCAGGACTCGGAAAGAGCTCTTGATTCTCAGCTCAAGGCTCAGTCTACTATAGTAAGCACTGCTTTATATATTTGCCTATGAGATAATGTCTTTCTAGTTTAAGTCACTGTTGTTCCTTTCCCATGCCAGTATGCCCCTTTCCCCTGCCTCCCGTAATAAGCCCCTCTTAACCACTCACCACTAGATAGTTTGCCATTATTTGCATTCCCCGTAGATGGTGAATGAGCCACAGTTTCCTGTAAAACCAAACATAATCAGGGTGAAGTTAAAAGTTACAGCGTACTAAGGACACTTAACATGCAAGTGTCTGCACATTAAAGCTTGTTAACTCCTGCTAAGTGCCTTGTGAGCGTCTTAGAGTTACACCACTTCAGGTGAGGGTTAAAGCTAGGCTGTGCTACCAGCCTATTAGAGTAACTTCAGTCTACTCTGGTGACATAAAACAGGCAATTTGCAGTTCTTCAGAATCTCAAGGTGCACTCGGAGCTTCTAGCTGTAATAGCTAGGCAGCTACTGGTATCCAAGGTGGCTAATAGGTGCTTATGCATACATTTTTTGTAGTATTTATAAAGGGTCCCTGTGAGGGCCAGAACCAAAGAAATTAATAAGCAATAAATATGTGCTTCTTGGAGGCATTTGGAACTTTTGTCTAAGATGCAGCTTGTATTTTTGTAACCCGCAAATGTTAACTTGTAACTGTTTGTGGAACTGGCTAGGCCTCAAAGACAAAGCTCTAGCTGTGAAATTAGCTGACCTAATAGTTCTTTCTCGCTCAGAATTTAGCCTTGATGATGATAAAAACTGGATTCAACTGCCCAGCTTATCTAGTACATTTCAAAAAGAACAGCTCAAGAAAAGCATAGTCAGAGAGTTTTGAAGGGGCTGGATTTAGGCGGGGTAATGTTAATTTTAAACCTGAAGATGTTGTGTTGCAATTTGCTTATTGTTTAAACCCAAGCTTGGGCAGTAACTTATTATAATAATTTCTAACACCTTTTAACCCCACAGGATAACAGCTATAAAGCAATATTATGAATGGCTATGTAACTGAAAAATTAGCATAATCAGAATATAAAAAGAACACACGTCACAGTAATCCTAGGGAAGGACGGAACAGAAGGGTCATTGCTGTCCCAGACCCCGTGGATATGTCTTACTCCCTGTGAGAGTGAAACCAGATCCTGACTGAGGGGCTTCCACCGGTATCCTTCGAGCAACCCAGTTCAGAGATGTCTGACTTCGCTAATTCAACTTGCCGTGCACCTTCTAACCGAGGGACTACCAATAAGTTACAAACCAAGTAGAAACTCTTAGTTAATTTCTTTATCTGTTTTATTATCACTGTCAATTTTAGTCTGTATTGTTATGTTGTCTGCTTATTAACTTAACCTTTTTATTAACTATTATATATGCAAACTATATCTTTTGTTGTCATAAGTAAAATTCATTCTTTTTTGTAAGAGAAACTTGTCATTTCTTTCCTTTCCAACATCACCTTCTCGATCCTGAACCAAATAACCCAGTGGCTAATAAAGTTGCAGTGCTCAGTCAGTCTGCAACTAAATTGATATACTCACAGTGCCCAGCTGGCCTGTGACAGGTCCCAAAATTATTTTGGTGAGTGTCATGCATTCTGTGCCATGTATCCAATGAATTTAATTCTTCAGCAAAACTCGTTGGAATCTAAACCATAATTTGATTATCTCCGACACATACACACAGCATTTAAAAAATGTGCTGACACTTAATTTTGCCTGTTTTCTTGTAAACCAAATAACTGGAAATATAATATTATGAAAGTTGGTTGGGGTATACATTATTATTATTTTTTACATTCTGTTTCTAGAAGCAAGTCCTATATAAGTAAAAAAAAAAATAGAATTGTTTTAAGAATACCATAGGGAACTAACAGTAAATAAACATACTAGATGAATAATAATAAGAAATATATCTTTCAACTAGCAGTATATTTTTCATTTGCATGGATTTCCCTAAGGTTTATTTGTTTAGAGTTTTTTTGTGAAATAACAGCCTACACTTGTACTAATCAAGATAAAATTATAGCTGTTTTTAATTAAGGTAATAAGTGTAATAAGGTGAAAATGATAGCACCCTATAACTAAACGAATAAGAGGAAAAAATTAAGACTGCTTAATGGTTATACCAATTTTAGTTCCTCCATATTGTTTATAAATAGATAAGTTTCAAAGTGTTGGTGTGATGTTCTAGCTGTGGTAGTACAGGAAATATGTGAGAGGCAAGGATTTTGAGGAGTGATATCTTTCATTGGACCAACTACATAGTTGGGAGAGATTTTAGACTAGTTTTCAGGCACAAGGTACCCTTTTCAGATATGGGAAAGAAGCAGGCACAACTTGAGCTGTGTACTAGAACAACAGCTGGGGTAAAACTCCATATGTTAAAAAAAAACTAGTCGTCTTAAAGAATGGAGCAGGGCTGTGAAAAAAAAAATCAAAGAGACCTTATCAGGATTTGCTAAAAGATCAGAGAAATGCAATAGAAAGAATAACTTGATAAGTGGAAGACCAAGAAGAAAAAGGGTCTTTATCACATACGGAGTACATAGAGATTAGCAGGTAGACTGTAAAGTCATAAACTCAGTTTCTATGTTTAGCTCTTAGTTTTTGATGTCCAATAAAGTTGTGATTTTTTGTTTCCAGGTCCACCTTCTGAAGATATTTTGTAAATTTTCCTTGAGTGTAAGGATTCTGAGATCAGAAATTAAGTGGTTTCTCTGTGAAAAGTGTTGTCCTATCTGTATGCATTTCTTTAATACCTGTATCCTTTTCCTGTGCTCTTTCACCCTGGTACATAGTTTGCCTCATTTCACCCACAGAGTTTCTATGAGGGCATATGGTACACTGGAGGAGATGTACCACAGCCTGGGGTAGAGGTGTAGCATCTGTGGATTCTAAGGGTTTCATTCTGGGTGGCAATGGAGATGAATTCATAGCTTTTGTATTTATTGTTAAAATGGGTATGTCCCATTTTCCATCTTTTAACTGGTAGGGAATTTGCTTCTGATGATGAATTGGGGAAGCTTAGGGGGTTGTCTGAAAGCTAAGAACAGGTGGGGTAGCAATATTTCTCTCAGCACATGATCCTTTTTGAGTATAGGCTGTAATTGTTTGATGATGTTTTTTATTGATTTAAATGTGGGAAGTAGGGAACAATGAGGGATGTGGGGTCAGTGTTGGGGGGTGCTCTTTGAATTGTAGTAGACTACTGGGCGGTATTTGGGTAGCTACAGTATAAACAGAAAAAAAACCTCATTGACCGCTCACCATGGCTGCCATGCCCAGATTTTCAGAAATCTAAAAAATGTTTGGCTGATTCACAGTTCAGAAACATTTGAGAAAATTCAGAACATTTTTACTGCGTGATGGATCTACCACGTATGGTCGGTGTCACGTCCTCTTTGACATGAAGACCCTGTGACCACTGACCATTGACAGACTGCTTCATCTTCACTGAGCACTTCTGAAGTCAGTTTATAGAAATAATTCTCTAGGGAACTTTTCAAGCTTTGGGTTTTTTTTAATCTGAGATTTACAATCAATTTACTTTATTTGTTATTCCATCTGTTTCCCCACTGTTGGCTGTCCTCTTAAATTCAATCTTTTTTTTAGGAGTTGCCACCAGCAAAAGAATAACTTTTATGAATGACCAAAATAATCACAGTCTCAGACTGGTCCAAACACTGGACTACAGTAACCATTACAACATTTAAATTGCTTTCTAGTGAATTTTTATTAGCAGTTTCATTTTCTTGTATTGTTGCAGATGTAGAGGTGTTAAATTATATGCGAGTTCTTGAATGCAGTACAACATGTAACGGTAGCAAACAAATACCACAAAAGACATTATGAGAGCCTAAGGAATTGAAATATGATCTGTTTGTTAGTTCATGCCAATGTCAATTTTTCACATAATCAGTTATGATTTACTGTGTGTTTCAAGCATGGAGAGAGAATGTTAGTTTCCTACATGGTTCTTACTAAAATAGGCAAGGATACCTTAGGATGATAACTTTTATTGGACAATCTATGTAGTTGGGGTAGAGTTAGGCAAGGTTTTGAATGCAAAACATTTTGTCAGATGTCTTACATTTGAAAGCTTGTCTGATTCTAATTGTTCCAATAAAAGATATCACCCTAAGAAATCCCGCTCTATTGCATAATTTCTGAACTGTCATGGCTACATCACTCATTAAAGTAGCACTTTGTAAATGGCTCTTTTGGAGTCTTTACAAGGGTGCAATATTGAAGGCTGCTTGAAAAATCTTAGTAAATGATTCTCATCCTGTTACCCTTAACAAACAGCTGCAATATTTTTCAGTGGTAAAGTTTTTACTTTCTGTAGCTGTGCTGATTCGTGCTTATAATAAAGGTTTTGTCTTAGACATATTGACACAAAAGTCAGATAAAATGTGACTTTTTTGCTTGCTTTCTTTGTGATGGTGAAAAACCAGGCTGTTTGTCAATGGATTAGAACAAGAATGAATCCTTTCTGGGAGGAGAGTACTGATGTCCAGTAGTCAAAAAGCAGCCTCGGTTCAAGGAACCATATGAAGAGAAAAGAGCTCATAAAAGTGAGATCCTCAAAGTTCAGCATACTCCATTTGAGAGTGAAATACTCCTGCCTGTCTGAGGTTGTAGGAGGTCACTCAAACTGTTTATAAAATAACTAGGCCTATCACTTATTATGGCTTACAATAGAGTTCAGGCTGCTCTGGGTTATTCCTGATTTCATCAGTGTATCTCAATAGGTACTGAATCTAGGCTACTCATGCAAAAAACAAAAAAAAGAAAGACAAAAACCCCACACATTTAATATACTGAAATTGCTTATAAACATAATAATACTTTGTAGTTCAATAGTGTTTTCTCTAAACTCCTTGTAAACTTCAGATGGTTTTCTTAACGTTTGGCAAACCAATTATCTTATGGTTGGGCATAGATTTACTTTTCAGCCCAGATTATAAAATACTCTGCTACCAAATTTCTAAATTAATGTAGAATGCATTTTTGTACTAACATATACATTGCCATACAAAGCATGGGTGCTGGGCATTGTAGCAAACCATGCATTAAAGAAATAGATAATACAGATATATTGGCATAAATTTAAAAGGATTTTTTCAGACTATATTTATCCAATAAATGTGTATGTATGTGCGCATTTTAACATTTTCTAACCAAAAGGGAGCCAATTATAAAACCTAATGATGGTCATTCTGCATGTTTTAGCTAATTACGTAGTAGTAGTAGTAGTAGTAGTAGTAGTAGTAGTAGTACTAGTAGTAATATATATCTATGGCACCTTTCAGAGATTATTTATTCAAGTGCAATACAAACATATTTTTAATGACACTCTCGTGTATGTTCACTTGAACTGAGGCCAAGCAAACAATCTGTGTTTTCCAAGATACTCTTTAGTTTCATTGCAGAAGAAGGGAAAGTGACTATACTGTAACAGTTGCTCCTCTCTTGTTGTAAGATATTGCATATCATCATCAGTATCTCTGCTATTTTGTATATTTCCCTTCAGTAGTCCTAAATGAATACTGTGAAAAACAGCCAGTATATCCAATATCTCTAACTTTACTGAAGGTGTTTACAACTTTTATGCTAGTATTCACTCTTAAGTTTTAACACACATGGGATATTTTTCGTAGTTCACAGTGATGACTTTCAGTTCTCTGTTAATTTTAAGCAGACAAAACCCCCCACTTAAGTTGATTCAAAAGATATGAATAATTTCTAAAAATGTCTTCAACCACCAGAACAAAACAGAACAAAACAAAACACAAAAGCACCTATGTTTAATACCTTAAAAACAGCCTGGACTGTCCATCCTAATGTACCACTTATTGTGCTATATCTCAAATGCTAGCCAATAGAAAGATGCACGGATGTGTTCAGTAAAACAACCATAGTGGTGCCCTCCAACTACCTAGACATGATGAAAGATCCACAAATCAAACCAGTACATTTTATTATACCTCCCATAAAAACCCTAACACCTTGAATTTAGTCAGTCTGCATGATGGATGTTTGTTGTAATTTTCAGGCTATCCTAGAAGACGTGATTTCAAGTTAAAATAGGAAACAGACAACATTATTAGTTTCTGTAAGGTTAGTGTGTTTGTTCCTTTTGGCTAGGGACAGAAGTTGCACCACACACCAATTTAGGTGAATGGAAACTGGTTTTAGCCTGTAACAGAACGTAAGTTCAGTGCACGTAAACCAGTTTCAAAATGGCTGAAACTGATTTAAGATAAATCTTGTTGAATGTAGTTTCATACTGAACTGATTTGGATCAAGCCAATTTATGAAACTTCTGCCTCAGACTCCTTCCTGGTTTAAGTTAAATCACAGGCCCCCAGTAACTTAATCTTACTCAAGTAGGTAATTATACTTCACGATACTTAAATAATAGGGAGTAACTGAGCTCAGCATCTAGGCCAAGAAACTTTAATCCCAAACTAGTAAGTATGTTTGACACTTTCACGCTAAAGCCATGGGGACCTCTAACTGGGCTTTGGATTTGGCCTAGTGACACATTCTCACAGAGGCATGTTGCAAGGAATTCCTAACAGACATGTGAGCCTAAAGGATATCCCTTCAATATCTTAAGAGAAATTATATTACGTTTTTACTGCAAGCTTGTTTACTGCACCAATCCCCATTTAATGTTAGCTCCTTGAATTTTATGTCAATTTCCAAGTTATGTTCTATGCACTTTATATTTAACCTTTTATTTCTGCTTTCCTTTTGCTTCATACGATAACAATTAATATTGCTTTTAGGTAGTTGAACTAGAGTTTGATTATTATATCTAGTGAAAGTTATTGCTTCATCTCCCAGCCAGAATAAAATTCCATGCTGTTCATGGTGTAGGGAGAGGTGAGGCTGATCATATGAGGAGAGGAAAAAGTTTGTGGTCTTCCTTCACTGTAGTGCCAGAGAAAGCCTGGTGTGGTAGGAAGGTGGGGCAAGCTCTGGAGTAATTATCTGTCTGGGTTCACTTCTTGACTGCCATAGATTTCTTGAGTGACCCCATAAGATGCTTGCTTCTTTCTACCCCTTGTCTCTTTCTAATTTAAGCTGAAAACTCTTCATGAATGCTATAACAACATACATTAGAAGAAGAATGCGTCAGTCCAGATTCAGCCAAAGAGCACATTACTCCATGTTAATTACTGCCCAGTTATAAGTTTTGATGATATCTTATTTCTTCAAGTTGAGGAAATAGGGAATATGTACAGAAAGGTCATACATGTAAACATTTTAAAACCAACAATTGGAAATACAAGCCACAGCTATGTATAGCAAGAAATAAAGCCAAGTGGCCATTGGGCTACCATAGTTAAGGCATGCCGGCCAGTTTTTATAGCCAAGCACACAAGAGTGTAATGTGGTAAGTGTTATATCCAGTCAACATTTCCTCCATGGCATGAATGACCATGTAGCCATTTACAGCTAAGACATATGCAACTTCTAGCACACAACAAGGCATTAATTTGTGGCACTGGAGCCCGAGTAAGAGATCTCAACTATTCTCCCACCATGCCCCAACATAATTGACACTGAAGCATCAAACTTCAGATCATACAATTGATTCTTGTTACTTGATGGTGAATCTGCATAGCTCTCATTTTCTCTCCTTCTGATGATAGCTAGAAATAATAACCTCAGGGAAAAATAGTAGTTTAAGTTGTTTTACATATTTTCCCCAGAAGCATGCATGAATCTTCAAAATTACAAATGACAAAAAAGGAAGGTAGAAATGGCTTGTCATGGAAGACAGAAGGACATCTAAAACAAAGGTCAGATATTTATGATTTTGTTGTTATTTTTACAGCCTAACATGTTACAGAATTACAGCCCTGTGTTAAAGATCGTTTTATTATCTCTTGCTGATAAAACCTAATCTTTGATTGCTCCAAACCCAGCGAACTCTGAAGCATTTCTACAAGTATACCATTAGCCTTTGCACAGATGTCTGATACTAAAGAACGGCTGCCTACAGATCAAGTTGCTGAGACCAGCTCTCGCGAGCTTTGTGTCAGAAGCAGTTGATTATAATGTCAGTACTGTCCAATTTGCAGGCTTAAAGCAGCAGCTGCATACTGCATCTCACTGAAGTATTCATAGATCTTGACTCTTACAAACTTTGTACTTGTTGTAATCGAAACTGGGGTAAGTGCTTCTCTGTTTACATGTCTCTCTCTGACAGTATAAGTGACCATTTAGCTTGATGTATATAAGGTCTGTGATCTTTTAAAATG
Organism: Crocodylus porosus; assembly: GCF_001723895.1. Lineage (NCBI taxonomy): Eukaryota > Metazoa > Chordata > Crocodylia > Crocodylidae > Crocodylus > Crocodylus porosus. The sequence goes on along the minus strand of NW_017728910.1, from coordinate 11,145,168 downwards.
TTATATTCTGTCCATTTGTTGCACTGCTGGGTATACGCGCTCTGTAAATGGAATTGATGGAACATGTAAGCAGGAACATGTAAGTATGAGACCCTGACATAATTCAAGGGAACCCAGGCTAACGTAAATTAAACCAAGCTGGAAATCATTTATTAATTCAGCTATCTTTTCCATTTAAATAAAGATTACATAGTGTTGTGTACAGATGTCTCATTTGGGTAAAGATTTGCTGAAAGAGGAAACAATAGAAATAAATTGCATTTCCTTGCTGAAATAGAATACAAAAGTTAACTTTTATTGGATAAAACTAATAAAGAAGCAACTTTTCCAAGTGTGCAAATATGTTAAACTATATATCTCTGTTTGGTAAGGGTTGACAGGCTAAAGCAATCTTCTGACCTTTATTACTCTTGTAGTTATAATCCAGTCATGCTGGTTTAGCTTAATATGTTTTATATCTCTGAGTTTGTTTTAATGCAGAATTAAAACCCCTAAGACATACAGTATTCTAGTACACATACCAAATGTAGTAATACTTTTCTGTCAGTTGCTAGTTTTGTCGCTGTTAGCTGGATCAGTAATTTGAAACTAGTTTTGTGCTTACATTTTGGAGTGTAAAAGTTTTGCATGTGCGTGTCTCCAAGTTTGACTGACTGACTTCTGATTTCTTATGGAGTTGATGAAAAAATTATTTTAGAGCCACATAAAAGTTGCAACATTGATTTTTCCTTATATTATGTGTTCCATATGTACATTACTAGTTACAATATTTTAGAAATATGGGTCAGAAGTGCAGGGTTTCTGATTATATTTGCTGCTTCTCCTTGTGGCTCCATTAGTAGATACTGTAACTAACATGAGAATGTTAAATAATGTAAGTCTTAAAGTCTAAAGCTTCTATTTTAAACCCCAAACTCCTGATGTTACTAATATTAACATCTCATTTTTATTACATTCTCAGTTTTCTTTTCCTTACATTGACAGTATTTGAAATCATGATTCTAATCTTTTTTTTTTTTTCAGTCTTTCAAGGTTGCACTTAGAAATTTTGTGTTCAATATTTGCTTTCAGTGGCAATTTCAGACTAGTTTTTAAAATTGCCATTCTTACCCTGAACTACTGTATATTAGATGATTACTGACTTTATATGCCTTTAGTTTCTTAGCCCAATAATGATGCCATTTCCTGATCAATTTGCATGAATTCATTTCAAAGCAATAAAACCAGAGTTTGACCCTTGCTTAAACTTTCATTCTTTTGTAGAATTTTTTTATAGGGAGCTCTTTGGAGTGCTTTTCAAAGCTGGGTAGTGATCATTACACCCATTTAGCGGGCGAGAAACTGATGTACAAAGAGATCAAATTATTTGCTTACAGTGAAAGAAAAAATCAATAATAACCAAAACTAGAATCCAGGTCTGCAACAGGGAGCTTGGCCTGAGTAATTACTGCAGCTTGGAGCACTAGGGCTCAGATTTTGCCAACACTTACGCATAGGCTGCACTTGCACACATGAATAGTTCCTATCAGTCAGGGTTGCTCACCTCTGTAAAGCTGTGTACATGTGTGTATGCATGTTTGATTCTGATCAAGTCAATCTTCCAGCTCAGCTAGTATTGAGTAAAAGCTCTGTAACACTTAAATTCACGCTTAGAAGTTTACCATAAGAGACAGTATTAATTTTTTTTCCTTAAAAGTTTATCAGTTATACCATTGATTTGTATTTGTTCATGCTTTTGACAGTTACAATGAAGTCTTTTGATAAGTTTTCTCTCTTTCTTTTTGTGTTCCATCAATGCTTTCTCATGGACAAGAACTACTTGAAGCAATTTTTTTTTCTCTTTTTTTCTATATTCCGCCAGCTTTCCAACAATAAACAAGCAGAATGATCTTAGATTAGGCATATATCTGTACTTTCCACAGAAATTAGCTTCGCTCCTTTTAAGAAGAAAACTACTGCTCCTTAACAATGAATAGACTGTTTTAAAGTGGCAGTACTGAGTATACTAAGTACAACAGGACAGTAATAAAAAAAGGAACCTTTGTTGAGTGTCTCCACAGAAACAGACTGTCCTTTTTCTGATGTGCTGCTGTCAAGAAGAAAAACTGTTATAAGAAAAGTTTAGTACTTTCTACTTTAAGGACTAGGATCACTGACGCTGTTCATATGCTTAACCTTAAGCACATTCTTAAGTGTTAAATTCTTAAAACAATCATTGTTTTTTATTTAGTCTAGAGGTCCTACACTGGTCCCAGTCAAAGATTTGGCCTTATTATGGTTGCCACTGCAAGGCCAGGCACTGCAGAAACTAAACCAAATAAATGTACATTCCAAGTGATAACTACAACACCTGTTATTATAGGCAATGGTAGCTACAAAGTAGATTCAATTATTCATAATTTCATGGACACAAGATTTTGCAAGGAATTTTTTATTTAGGCATAATGAGTGCTAAAAACATGTCAGTGGATGCACAGTATGTGCATGTAGTTATGAGAAGCACCTCCAATAGCAAGGAAGTGTGACTAGAACAGTGTGACACTTCAATGCATTGTTGAGTTTACAGCCATGTTGTTTTACCCTATAACTATTGTATTTCAAACCCATTTGGATACCACTTGAAGACTATAATCAAATATAGGTAGTGGGTCAATAGCTACAATAGAGTATAGACAGGTCATTTAGAGAGGTCCCTACAGGAAGAAAAACATATTCCTGAAAATTAGTCACCTCCAAAATTAGGGGAAAATCTAATCTAAATGATAGGGGTGCCAGTTAAGGTTGAGTACACAGTGAAGGAAATGTTTTGAAATGTCCTTTTACTTGTGGAAAAACCTGAATGTGATTTGAATTCAGCCAATAGATTTAGCAGCAAAAGTGTCTTGATATCCTTATGACTAGGTTTTTGGGGGTTTGGGATTTGTTTGTTTTTTAACTGTTTGTAAGATACATTGTTAATAGTTCCCTCTATTTACTTTATTATATGAATAACCAAAGTAACAACCGACCAAAAAAAATTGTAATCAGCCATTATGTCTTCTTGCACAAGACTTTTGTTATGTAATAATCCCAGGGATGAATGGTTAATGGTACCTGTCAAGTAAAACAAATAGGAAAAAGCCTAACAACTAAACATTATGTGGTAATACAGATGAAATATGTTTTGTCCAAGAATTATTTGTGTGTGGAAAAGGAACAGGCATGTTTCCTTGGCTCAGCAATATGAGCGTAAGCTCTGAAGGAACATGATGGTAACTAATAACTGTAGTTATTAGTCCAAGTCCCATGCTGCATGGGGTATATGGATAATCCTTTACATAGTCAGAGTCTCACTGCATACACTGCTTCATCAGACCAACCCCATCTAACCCTCAATAACCCTCATGTTGTTCTGTACAGGCCTGTTTTAGAGCATTTCCAGTTTTCAGCTTAAATCAGAAAGAGGCAATCGTAATGCTAATTAGAATAGGGGCCCAACTCTAATTAGCAATGACCATACAAGAGAGACCAGGATTATCATCCAAGTGCACACTTTACACTATTAAAATGATTGATTGTTAGAAATTGGTGGCAGTAAATGGGGCAAGAATTTTTGCTGCTGATTCACGTTAAGCAGCAAGCATGGCCAGTGACAACTATTTCTAAAGCCTGTTCAAAGGCTAGCATGCTCTCTGCAGCAGAAGCACACCAATTCCATTACCGTTGGAACCTTCTTGCATTCTTCTTGCTTGCAGCAAGATTGGAATATATGTAGGCATGCTTCTATATGTTTATCTCTTCTCTGTTGCAGGAATTATGATGTGGAACAATGGAAGAGGTGTCTACTCCAGATATGTAGCCTGTTTTTTTCTTCTGCATATGTTCGTCACAAAGGCAATGCCTGAAGATGACATTATAGTTACTACTAAGAAAGGAAAAATAAGAGGGATCAACTTGCCCGTACTTGGGGGAACTGTGACAGCCTTTCTTGGAATTCCATATGGAAAGCCACCAATTGGTAGACTGAGATTCAAAAAACCAGAACCCCGTGAGAAATGGTCAGAGACTTGGGATGCCACAAAACATGCAAATTCTTGTTATCAGAATATAGACAAAACGTTCCCTGGGTTCCCTGGATCAGAGATGTGGAATCCAAAAACTAATCTTAGTGAAGACTGCTTATACCTCAATGTATGGGTTCCTTCTCCCAGAACCAAAAATGCAACTGTCATGGTATGGATCTATGGAGGTAGCTTTCAATCAGGGACATCTTCTTTGCCTGTCTATGATGGCAAGTTTCTGGCCCGGGTTGAACGAGTGATCGTAGTTTCAATGAACTACAGAGTAGGTGCATTAGGATTTTTGGCTTTACCAGGAAATGAGGAAGCTCCAGGAAATGCGGGATTATTTGATCAAAGGTTAGCGCTTCAGTGGGTTCAAGAGAATATAGCAGCATTTGGTGGCAATCCAAGAAGCGTGACTTTATTTGGAGAGAGTGCTGGAGCTGCTTGTGTCAACTACCATCTCCTTTCCCCTAAAAGCCATCCCCTCTTCACAAGAGCCATCATGCAGAGCGGCTCTGCTAATGCCCCGTGGAGTGCAATAACGTGTTCTGAGGCGCGGAATGGAACTTTGACCTTCGCTGAACTTCTCCACTGTTCTGCCAACAATGAGACCGATATAATTCTCTGTCTCCAAAACAAGGATCCTGAGGACATACTTGAGGGTGAAGTTTTCATTTCAACACACAATTATATTGTAAAAGTACCTTTCTGTCCAACAGTTGATGGTGATTTTCTCACTGACATGCCAGAAACATTGATGCAACGTGGCATTCTTAAACAAACACAGATCTTATTGGGAGTTAACAAAGACGAAGGGTCAGCTTTTCTAGTGTATGGGGCACCTGGTTTCAGCAAAGATAACGATAGCTTGATTAATAGGACAGAATTTCAAGCGGGTTTAAGGCTGTTCTTTCCAGAAGCAAGTGAACTTGCCATAGAATCAATCATTTTTCACTACACAGACTTGGAAGATGAGCAGAAGCCTGAACTTTATCGTGATGCCATGGATGACGTTGTTGGAGATTATAGTTTCATATGTCCTGTAGTAGAGTTCACAAAAAAGTTCGTTCAGTTAGGAAACAATGCCTTTTTATATTTCTTCGAACATCAGTCTTCAAAACTTGCCTGGCCAAAGTGGATGGGAGCAATGCATGGTTATGAGATTGAGTTCGTATTTGGGTTGCCTCTAGAAAGAAGAGTTAATTATACCAAAGCTGAAGAAATGTTGAGTAGATCCATATTGAGATACTGGGCAAGCTTTGCAAAAACGGGGTAAGTTTATGTTTGGCTAGTTCCTTTTATTCCATATGCCTAAACTAAAAAGGATGATCCTGTTGGTCATGACTTGGATCCTAGTGAAGGCTACAATTAATTGTCCAGTTATCCGGAATTTCTGTTATCTCATTACTGATTAAAAGCAGTGTCTCAGTAAAATACATCATTGAAATGTATCCGACTGTACAAACTGAGCTTAAGAAAACACTGTGTACCCTTCAAAGTTGTTAGTCATCTGCCCCCTATCCAGGCATACACAAAACATTTTTGCTGTGGTAGCAGATGTAAGTGAAGGCAACAGTTTCAAATATAAAAAAATAATATCTACAGTTCTGGAACAGACTTCCAGTAGTAATGGGAACAAAAAAATCCAAACCATTTTTTTTAAATGGAGGTTGATTAGTTCATGAAAGGGCTTATATGATGTGCTTGCCTGCAGTAGTAGGGATATGCACACAATGACTTGGGAGGTCCCTTCCAGTCCTGTTTTTTTCTATATTCACTTCTCTTGTATAAATGCAATCTGGTGAATTTTGAAGTTGATGGCAAATCTTCTGTTGAACACACTGGGACTCCCCCTCACAGTAGAAGTTACCTTAGCTGATACAAAACTCAAATACATTAACTTAATATGGGGCATTAAATGGGACTTTGGCATTTGAAATCAAAGCCTTTCTACTCAAGCTCATAGGGACCTGAAGTAGAAGAAAGAGCCCTTTTATTATGTAGGGATTCTCTGTTGCTGTATTAATGTAAGACTTGTACTGAAACCAATAAATATCCTTCACATTTGGGGATGCTTTACACTATCGTATATATGCTACATGGCTATTACCAGGTCCATACAGAGTTAGGTTTAATATTACAAATCTAGTGGAATATTGAGAATGAAGCCCTGCCTTCTGGTTATTTCACTCATTTACTTTACTTCAGGGAGAAAAAAATCCATATTGCAAATAAAAGTACCCAAGATAATGTTCAGTTAAACATTCAGTGTATAACCCATTTGGAAGTATTTTATTTATTGAATGCTTATATTAAATACGAATTCTCAGATGACTATTTCTTTCAATGAAAAATGATCCTGATACAAAATTGATTAGGTCAATAGAAGATTCCCACTGACTTCCATCAACTATGTATGAACCTGCACCTGTACTTCACAGTGGTGTACCAATGCAGCCGGGGGGGGACAGGGACAGAGGGAACTATGCCCCTGGGTCCTGGCAGGGGGTTGGGGGAGCACCAGTTGAGCCTGCCAGGGGGTACTTGCTCCCCCGGCGGCACTTCCAGTTCTGCTGCCAGCACTTCTGTTTCCACCACTGGCACTGGGGGATCCCCTCCCCCCACCTGCGAGGGGGAGGGGCTCAAATGCAAGTATTGGCCCCCAGGTGCTGGAGACCCACAGTATACCACTAGTTCTTCATTCATACATTAATAGGTCCGTAGATTGAAATTTGAGAGGCAACCCATAAGGATCATTGACTGTTGTCTCCTGTGCAATGCAGGCCGTGGGATATTCCCTGAATGTATTTTCTAAATAGAATACATCTTTTAGAAAAACTCCTAATACTGATTTTAAACAGGGGTATTAAACTTACAGCCCAGAGGCCAGCCCCAGCCCACAAAGAAGTCTGCTCCAGAGAGCAGAGGTCTGAGTCCACTGTGCTGCCCCTCCACTCCCTAGCATTTCCTTCTGCTGTGAAGCCTGCTGCTTACCCTTGCTTCAGAGGGGCAGGGAATCTGGCAGACAGCCACTCCGAGTATGGGGAAGGGATGGATACTTTCAGCCTATGCCAGCATCTGGGTTGTAAGCTCCTGCCCACACCAGCAAAAGGCTGTTGATCCTGATTTACATCTTCTATTGACTATCTCCATTGAAGGATAATCCACCACAAACCATGGTATGTTATTCCACATGTTAATTGTCTTTACTATAAAAAGTGTTCAGCTACTTGGAAGCTGAATTTGTCTAGTTTCAGATTCAGCCATTGAGCCTCTTGATACCTTTGTCTCATCAACTGAGGAGCCCATTATAAAAATTGTGTTCCTTGTGTAAGTGCTTACAGACTGTGCTCAAATAAACCTTTAACCTTTTCTTTGTTGAAGATTCAAGGAGCTCAATCAATGAAGTTTCACTATAAGGCATGCTTTCTAGTCCTTTAAGTATTGTTGTATTCACTGTCTCCAATTTATCAGTGCCCTTTTTTTTCTTATGGCCCAGCAAAAAGGCACATCTGTATTATATACAGGAGTCCTATATACCTCCATACTCCTACTCAATATTACCCTTTTATATATCCAACTATCAAATTATCTTTTGACCTTTTTGAGCTAAAGTCCAGCTGATTACTTGCCAGAATTCCCAAAGTTTTTCAGAGTCACTCTCCCAAAATAGTTCCTAAAGCATGGTCTTCCTTCTTTGTTCCTAGATGTATGAATTTACAGGTGATCATTTTATCAAGCATATAGCTAGCTCGTGACCACTTTACCAATTACTCAGATTGCTCTATTTCAATAACCTGTTCTCTTTGCTTTTCATAACTTGCCCACTCTGTCATCTATAATCAGTTGAGCCTTCCATTTTGCTCATATTGCTTAATTAGAGATCTATTTCTATTCAGGAAGTTTACCCCATCTTTCTCTCTCCATATCATTCTTTTAACTGGATAATTTCTTCAATGGGTATTTAAAAGGACAGTAATAATTGATTTGGAAAAATACATTTAAGAGTCCTACTTTTTACTTTGTTTTCTTATGTCCTGAGGTGAACTAACAATTTATCCTTAAATGTATCATTCCATTAACAGGTTTTTTTTTGTGTCAAAGCTATAATTTAGCTTAATGAATAGAAAAATTAATATATGTAAGAACGCTATAGTTTCAGACTATATAGAGTCTGTAATGTACTTCATTTTTTTGCATACAGTTAAGGGCTATTTTAAGAATTAATGTTACATACAATGTGTTGAAAAATGTGGTCTTCAAATGCTATTCTAGTATTTTAGTCTTTTTATATTATTGAAATATTAATATAAGGGCTTCTCGTATAAAAAATCCTTTTGTTTGTATTAGCAGTTTAATGGCAGTGCTCTATATGTATTTTAGGGAATTGGATCACTTGCAATGAGGCATTTTTAGCAATAGGATGTATTGCAGAAACAGGAATACATTTGATCACTGTATTTGGAGCATTTAGTCATGTTATTTTTTACTCCCATGCATTTTGGACAATTGATTCCTGAAATAAAGCCTATGCAGTGAAAGCAACTAAAACTTAGTAATCATTCATGCAGAAAGGGCAGATCCAATCGGTGGAGATGTGGCCCTTAGACAGAAAGAAAGATTGAGCTGGAAATCTTTGAGATTCTGCAGTTTTTATAAACCTTCCCATGAGCATGTATTTTTCACCATAATCATAACATTGTTGATCTTTCCTATTTAAATAAATTCATGTATTTGAATAGAAATAAGCTCTGTTTGGAAACAGGATTTTCAGTACAATATTTCATTCTATTCTTTTTTAATGGATATGGTTTTAACCATGAACTACAATCTATATTCTATTGTTTTTCAGTGCCTGACTAAATATGAAATTACAGTGATAAGGGCATAGTACAAGTTAAAATTCAATAACATAAGGTATATGCAAGTTTAAGTTTATGAAAGACTGCCAGCCTGTTGTGTGGTCATCTAGTCTGATTATCATTTTGGACTATAATTAGATTAGCTGGCAGATAGAATTTCAAGTGGTTTCCACAGCAAACAGCGAATACTCACTATCTGATTCTGCCATAAATATTGAAAACATGACTATTTATGGTAGCTAATACATCCACACGATCCTCAATATCAACAAAATGATCAGATCAGTGTGTTCTTTACTAAATTAACAGATTAAAAGCCACTCTCTTCATAACCAAGAGCATAAATCATCTCACTGGACATATATCCAGGAGTGCATTCTCCATATATATATAGTAGAGAAAAAAATACACATTGATTGTGAAAATAAGAATTAATTACCCTCTTTCTGTCATGTCTGAATATACAGTAGAGATTTATAAAGACACATAAGAGCTTTTATAGTAAATCCAAGGGCAATCAAAAGGTTAGTATCTGTGGAAAAAAATGCCTTAGCCATTGATGTCTGCAGTACAAAAGAAGAAAATCTGGTAAAAGATGAAGATCAGAAGTACTGTCCAGCACAGTTCTTATTGAGGGTATATTCTAATGTGTGCTAGTACCAAAAAATGAGGGAGGGGAAAGAAGCCTGCATGGGTAGAGAGATGGTAAGCTTTAACAAAAGCTGAGGAAATATTTTTGTCTTCACTTGGAAGTCATTTTGAAATGACTTGACTTCCCTCAGAAGAATAGAGTATTACATTTATCCTTCAGTGCTCTGGCCCATTTCTTCACATTCCTCATGGAGTCTTTCTGAGCCCATGCTGTGACATTAGTAATCTAGATTTTTCATCCAGATATGACCACTAGAAGTATGTTCATATTAAAGATCAAAGGTTCAAAACCCTATGGGAGCTGTTTGCCTGGTGCTACATAAGAAAAAAAGTAGTAAGAGAGACAAATGATTACTTCAAAATGCTCTCTGGTGATGTATATGAAACCCTTGATTCTTTTGTTTCTTGCTGAATGAAATGGGGCTGTCAGTTGTCTTGAAGGCTTCCAGTACTTTGAAGACTGATAATCTTTCATTCGAGGAATTTCATTCAGTTTTCAAATTTTTTGAAACTGAATTCAGTTGAAATATTTAGGCATTTTTATATGAAAGAAAGGATTGAAATATGGATAAGTCATCAAGAGGCAGAAACGTAAATTGTATATTTGGTCATAAAGCTCAAAATGGGCAGAATCCCAATACAGTGCAAATTAAAGAGTTAGGTATCTGATTTTAGATAGCTGTCATGGGTCCACAGGGAAAACAGCTGTCCCCAAAATTATGTTTCTGAAACTGGAAAATACCTGAATGAGCTACATTATTTGAATGAAGGAATCTTACGTGTTGCTGTAAGTTCATCCGACTTTTATACATTTCAAGAGAAAATGTACCCCTTTAGCACTATACCATAGGTATCCATGAGAAGCTCTTAGCTCCACTATTCAGAGATAGGTGGGCATTATGCCTTCAATATACTTTTTTTCTCACTATATCTCTTTCAATGAATTGAAAAAGATGTTGAGATTGTATTTAGATATGTTTGCACTTTGGGAGATGTGATATTAGCAAAAGGTTGTAGAGATCTTTATGGTGGATAGAAAGCAAAGTTTACAAGACTACATGCACTGATGTTGGCATCATTATTTGCCTTTCTGGCCCAATATGCACAGAATTTCAACACAGAATTTTTTTTTTACTTTGTCCTGTGTCCGTCGTTCACTATTTCTAGAAGCACTCACACTGTTTGCACATATTCTTCCTGGCTAGGGACAGACAGCTAGAGCCTAAACTGATTCAATCTTTGCAGGTTAGTTTAACCTGCCTCAATTGAACCAATTCGCAACTGAATAGACATTCACTTTTTAAGTTGGGAAATGCAGGCTCATGCCTGCAGTGGCTCAGGCCAGAAGGCAAGGGGCATGCCCTCGGCTGCATAGAAGCTGTGCTGAGGGGTGGGGCATGGCCAGCCCTGGCAGTAGCCTGAAGTGAACTTGCCAGGGAGGGGTTTTAACTTCCCTGTCCCACTGGCATGGACCTGAGCCAAGGTCTGCCTGGCACTCCCCCCATACTGCTTCAGGGGCAGGGGCATGGCCAGATGCCAGCTGGCATGACCTCCTGAGGCAAAGGGGGCAGGGAAGAGAGTTTTTATCTCCCTCCGCCCCCAGAGGACTGCAGCCAGGGTTGCCAGCCCCAAACGCTACCTCTACTGATTGCTGCCTGTGTGGGGTGAGCAGCAGAATAAGCCCCCTCCACCAGATACTTCCCTCCCTGCCTCCTTCACCTAAGGGGGCTATGCCAGCTGGCCTCTGGCTGCACCTCTGCTTCTGCCTGGAGCAGCGAGGGGAGAAGTGACTCTCATGGGGTAGCAGCCACTGTCATGCTTTCCCAGGAGTGCAAGCTTCTTCCTGGCAGTGGGTGTGTGCTGTAGGCAGGAGCAGGACAGGCAGAACTGCCACCGACTGTGTGGGGCAGTCAGTTTCTGATCACTTAAACTGGTTTATATGTACCTTCTGTCCCTAGCTCCTCCCTGGCTGTCCACCATTAAAAGGTAATGTCCATTCATTGCATCTTTAAAGCAACTCCGCTCATATGTGAACAGTAACTGATAATTTATCCATGCCAACCTAATACGATCAATCCTTAACTCTGACACTACTGTCTCAGGGAATAAATAAATGTGTTAGTTCACAATAGGTCACAGTGTAACAGGATGTGGGCAAACTGAGGTTTATATAATTATCATGCAATAGTAGAGAAATTCAGAAATACCCCACATTTTTCTCAGTAATTAGATACTGTTGTCCTGATGCTTTTGAACGTTACTAGATTCCCTACCCTAGAAACTTACTTTTGTTGTTTAGCCAAGGACACAATGTAAACAGTACTATTGCAGGCTTCCCAATATTTCTGTGCTAGCAGGCTTCACCCTTCTTTTGAAAAGAGAAAAAATGCTAGTTTAGTACATGGTTTCTTTCATGAATCTGTCAACAAAGGCACCCACTTGGAATAATCTTTTGTGAATCCCTGCCCATTGATAACTACTCATCACATCCATTAAAAACACAAGAAGCAGCTATACATGCACTTTACTTCAGATTAGGCTAATTCGGTCTGCAGTAAAGCATCACCATCTACACGTGTACTGATATTAGGGCACAGTAAATTAACTCTACTGCAAGATAATACTAAAATAGTATTGTCAGGGATGGTATTATTTTATGGTGGAGTATTTTATCATGCTGAAACACACTTGTAGATGGTGACCAGGGGAGTAAATTGTACCCAGTCAGCCTAATCCACTGGGAGCCTGCTCTATCCCAGCTCAAATTGCTGCTGTTTCAGACATATGTATAGATGCTGCATCTAGGAGCAGTTTACTCCAGCTCAAACTGCTCCAGAGTTTATTGCTTCTCATTAATTGCACATGTAGTTGCATCCATAGGGTATATAATTTTCCAGTATAGTTTGACCCAAAGCAATGACAAAAATGAAAACAGTTGATTTTTGTACTTTTTTTTTCCTTTTGAGGAAAATTCTCCTGGAAATCATATTCAACCTGTCTAAACTGTAACACACAGATTTCCAGGCTGAACCTCAAATCTTAACCTGATCAAAATCTAGATGTCATCTTAATCCTGACTCCTTAACCCAGCTTTGCTCAAACTAAGAGTTACATTGTGTTTAGAAAAAATGTATTTACTATATCATTAGCCAGAAAAAAATGTGGCTTGAATTAAAAATTATGAATTCAGTGCACATTTGGTAATTGCTTCATGTGAAAATAGAAATTACTGTCTACATTTATGATGCCTCATTATAACAGTTCAAACAGAAAACATCATTCTGTACCAATGTCCAGATTTAACAAAGTGGCCTCTTCACTTATTGTTAGATTAGATATCATTCTTGTTCCTTCCATGCAACAACAAAGGAGGCAGTTGTATGCATGGACAGCAAATACAGTAGGGTTTGGCTTTAAACCTCTCTTGCTAAAATGACACTATTCTACAGGTGTAAAAAATGTTTCAATATCTAGAATATTCTTTACTAACACGATCACAGAACTACCTCATTTTACTGATATTGTCTCTGTTGCTGTGCTTTTTCCATAGAAAACTTTGCTTGATGCTTAAGATCAAAATCCTGCTTTTTTTTGTCTTATATACTGGGTTAGGATGAAGTCTTAAAAATTCTTTTCCACAAAGTGAACAAGGCTCAGGAAGAAAGAATAGTACAGTACTGCAGGAATCTCCCCAGCCTGAAACAAGGCCCGATGAGTTGGCAACGCAGATAAGGAACTACCACAATCAGTCCTACATGAGAAAAGCATATGCTACTTACTTCTAGAGCAGGTAAAAGGAATAAAGTTTGCTACAGTTTATTCACTCAGCACTTTCTGAAAAATATTCTAGTTTCTGCCTTGTGTAGGCATGTGATTTCAAAGCAACTCTGCATGGCTCCTGTAGCTTCCAAACCCTTGAACACTTGAAAGGAAAAGTAGGCCATAAATTGGCCCTTAAGAAATCTCCTTTCATGAAGTAGTAAGCACCAATCAGTGCGTTGAATTGTGTAAGAATGCACAAGGAAATCCTAGAGGTAGAAAACGATAAATTGGTCTAATAAACACCCTGTTTGCAAGAGCCTCCGATTATTCCAATAATCAATGCTTTTGTCCCTCTTGAAAACATGGCCAGTTATTGGCCTTTATACTGCCTTTGTCTATATGGCTTACTGTATCAGCTGTTCTTTTACAAGAAGTTTGCTGACAGATTAATGGTTATATTTTCCAACTACCTTTTTGCTTGAATAAAGTGAATTCAATATATTGAGGCAAAAAGTTCGGATACTAAAGAATGGCTTCTGGTTCAACAACATGGCCTCAGCACCAGGCTACATTCTAATAGTCTTTACAGTACAGAGAAAGGTAAATATTACTATATTGACAATAAGATTCCAGTGAGTGGAAGTCAAAACCTTACTTTCTTCATATTTTGCCCTATCACCTGTAGGCTACTTTTGCATTAATCATTTGAACCTCTAAGAAGATAATCTGGAGTTCATCTGATAGAACTTTCAACAATAAGTAAAATTCCTTTATTCAAATACTGTAGCTCATTCAGGGATTTTCTAGTTTCAGAAGTATAATTTTGACGATACTGGTTTTCCAAAACGTGCAGTTTGGAGGAGGCATTATTATATGGGTTTATTCTCCAAGAAAGTTTGAATGTTTGGGGGAAAGTTCCGCTTATTTTATTCCTGCTTTGTAAACAAGTAAAGCATAAAATGACAACTGAACTGCTGGAAGAGAGGACTCATAACAAGCCTAGCACTCACCAGCGCTCACAAACTCTGGCCCCAAGCAACAACAGCTTCCTGCTTATCTGCCAAGCAGGAGACCCACCCAAACTCCCCTGTTTGCTGGTTCTGTGTCACTGGTTCTACTGGTATAAAATGGTCATTAACATCATGATCAGTATATCTAATTTTGAACAAGGATGTAGGTATAGAGAATGCTATTTTAGGTTTTGGTGAGCTTAACTTGGAAATTCTCCCTCCATGTTTCATTTTAAATGAGGACTATGATGACAGACAGTTTTAATGTTAGTCTCATATTTCTTCTGTACTTTTGATGCTCTTCAGAAAGCTTTTGGAAGTAAATGAGTGACACTAACTGGTACTATCAATCATAGTCAGCAGAATGCTCTGCTAACTCCTAGTAAGATGAAGCTTTATTTATCGTGGAAAAAGATATGGTGTCCCAAATCAGTAGCTGCCAGGTTATGCCTTTTGCATTACTTTATTCATTATGTTTAGTCAGTGCATTTTTTTTAGACGTGAGTGAAGGAAAACTGACAAGGAGACAGACAAATCAGATGAGACAAAAACCAAAGAAAGAAAGCAGAGGTATATACAAGGATAATATTTTTTAGGTTGTGTGGAAAAATTCTCCCTTAAAAAGAAAATGACAAAATTTGTCTCACTACCAGTTTTACAAGTAATGAAACAAATCTTTTCAATTTGTACTAAAAAGCCAAGTCTTGAAATATTTCCCATTGTTTTAAGGGAATTTTTGTGGCTTTGATTGCCCCAACACTCCAAAGTACTTTGCTTGATTATTATAGGCTTGCCTTGGTGATTTTGGTGTATATTTTTGTTACCAAGTTATAACAACTTTTTTTTACTAGGATTGGTGTTATGATTTGAACTCATCCCTTGTCCAGGGTCTGGCAGAAGGAGTACATTTATATTATGCAAAATGTTTGTCATTAAAAATGTATGTCATAACAAGTTTGTCAGGAAAAAGCGCTTGAGCTGGCAGCCCTGCTGAGAGTCATTCTTGAATTGCAAACCTTGACGTCAGACCTCCGTAGAGATAACCCAGGTCTCAGGAACCCTAGGACTGTCAACCCCCACAGCTGTCCAGAAGCCCTATGGGAAATGGAAATGTCAAAATAATGAAGATAAGACATAGAATCATAGAAAATTAGGGTTGGAAGGGACCTCAGGAGGTCATCTAGTCCAGCCCCCGGCTCAAAGCAGGACCATCACCAACTATATCATCCCAGCCAAGGCTTTTTCTAGCTGGGTCTTAAAATCCTCCAAGGATAGAGAGAGTCCACAACCTCTGGGTAGCTTGTTCCAGTGCTATATTACCTTTCTCATGAGAATTTCTTTTCCTAGTATCTAACTTAAACTTCCTTGCTGAAACTTGTGACCATTGCTCCTTGTTCTGTCATCTGTTACCACTGAGAACAGTCCAGCTCCATCCTCTTTGGAATCACCCTTCAGGTAGTTGAAGGCTGCTGTTAAATCTCCTCTCATTCTTCTCTTCTCTAGACTAAATAAGCCTAATTCCCTCAGCCTGTCCTCATAAGTCAGGTGCCCTAGCCTCCTAACCACTTTTTTTTGCCCTCTGTTGGACTCTCCAATTTGTCTTCCTTGTCTCCTCTTCTACACCCTTTTTGTAGTAGGGGGCCAAAACTAGATACAATACTACAGATGTGGCCTCAACAGTGCTGAATGGAGAGAAATAATCACCTCCCTCAATCTGCTGGCAACAATCCAACCAATGCAGCCCGGTATGCCATTAGTCTTCACAACAAGGGCATATTATCGGTTCTTATTCAGCTTATTGTCTACTGCAAACCCCAGGTCCCTTTCTACACAGCTCCTGCTTAGCCAGTCAGTCCCCAGCCCATACCAGTGCATGGGATTGTTCCATTATAAGCACAGGACTTTGCACCTATCCTTATTGAATCTCATCAGATTTTTTTTGGTCCAATCCTCCAATTAGTTCTGTCTGAATCCTAGCTCTACCCTCCAGCAACTCCTGTTGCACTTTGACCTTGCTGATTTCATACCTTCATGCTTGAGCAGTACTCTTATGCTTCTCCCAAGTCATTTCTCCAAGTTTCCACTTCTTGTAAGCTTCCTTTTCATGTTTTAGCTGACTGAAGCGTTCCCTGCTAAGCCAAGCTGGTGTTCTGCCACACTTACTAGTCATCCTGTGCATCAGAATGGTTCCTGTGCTCTCAGCAAGGTTTCTTTAAAATACAACCAACTCTCCTGGACTCCTTTCCTCTTCAGACTAGCCTCCCAAGGGATCTTTCCCATCAATTAATGAAGTGAGTGAAAGTCTGCTTTTTTGAAGTCCAGGGTCTTTATTCTGCTCCTCCCCTTCCTTTGTTTCTTCAGGATCCTGAACTCAATAGTCTCGTGGTTGCTGCTGTCTAAGTTGATATCCACTGTTCTTCCCTGTTTGTAAGCAGCAGGTCAAGAAGAGCACAGCCCCTAATTGGCCTCTCCAACACTTGCACCAGGACATTGTCCCCAACACTGTCCAAAAACTTGCCTGCGCACTGCTGTGTTGCCCTCCCAGCAGATATCGGGGTGATTGAGGTCCCCATGAGAACCAGGGCATGTGATCAAAAACCTTCTGCTGGTTGTTTGAAGAAAGCCTCATGCACCTAATCCTTCTGTCCTGGTGGCTTATAGCAGATAGCAAACCCCCACCATAACATCACGCTTGTTGCTCTCCCCTCTGACCCTAACCCAAAAACTTTCAACAGGCCTCTCTCCAATTTTATACTGGAGCTCTAAGCAATCAAATGGCTCTTTTACATAAAGAGCAACTACTTTTCCTCTTCTGTCCCACCCTCCAACCTTCCTGAATATTTTGCACTCATCCATGGCAGTAGTCGTGCAAGCTATCCCAAGTCTCTATTTTTCCAGTCACATAATATTCATAGTTTCATAGTTGTTGTTAGGGTCAGAACAAACCTCAATAGACAATCAAGTTTGACCCCCTGCCCTGGGAAGAAAAGAGCTTTGAGGTCATATGACCCCAGCCAGGTGCTTGTCCAGTCTCCTCTTAAAGACCCCCAAGGTAGGGAGTCCATCTCCCTTGGAAGCCTGTTCCAGATTCTGTCATCATAAAGAAGCTCTTCCTGATGTCCAACCTAAATCTGCTGTCTGTCAGTTTGTGGCCTTTGTTCCTGCTTATTCCAAGGGGTTCCCTGGTAAACAGAGCATCTCCAATTTTTTGCTGCCCCCCCCCCCCACTGATGAATTTGTAAATGGCCACAAGATCCCCTCTCAGCCTGCTCTTGTGAAGGCTGAAGAGATCCAGGTCCCTCAGCCTGCCCTCGTAGGGCCTTACCTCCAGGCACCTAACCATATGAGTGGCCTTTCTCTGGACCCTCTCAAGGTTATCCACATCCCTCTTGAAGTGCAGCACACAGAACTGGATGCAGCACTCCAAATTTCATAGATTTCATAGACATTTGGGCTGGAAGGGACCCCAGAGGATCATAGAGTCCAGCCTCCTGCCCCAGGGGCAGGAAGTCAGCAGGGGTCATAGGATCCCAGCAAGACAAGCATCCAAATGTGTTTTGAAGGTGTTCAAAGTGGGTGCTTGAACCGCCTCAGGTGGCAGTCTGTTCCAAATCTTGGGGGCCCGGACAGTGAAGAAGTTCTTTCTTATGTCCAGCCTGAACTGGTCACAGTAGAGTTTGTGACCGTTCAATCTTGTCATTCCTTGGGGGGCTCTGGTGAACAGTCATTCCCCCAGATCCTGATGAGCACCCCTGATAAACTTATAGGTGGCCATCAGATCACCCCTGAGCTTGCACTTTTCCAGGCTCAATAGCCCCATTGCTCTCAGCCTCTCATCATAAGGTCTGTTTTCCTGACCTCTGATTATGCATATGACTCTCCTCTGCAGCCTCTCAAGCTTCTCCATATCCTTTTTGAATTGCAGAGCCCAAAACTGGATGCAGTACTCCAGCTATGGCCTCACCAAGGCTGAGTACAAGGCAGGAGAATGATGTCCCAGGATCTGCTTGAGAAGCCTCTATGGATGCAAGCTAGTGTTTTGCTCACTTTACTAGCTGCAGCATCACACTGAAGGCTCATGTTCATCTTGTGGTCAACCATGACCCCCAAGTCCCTTTCATCTGTAGTGCTAACCAGTGTAGCACTACCAAACCTATAAACATGGTGCAGGTTTTTCCTCCCAAGGTGGAGAACCTTGCATTTTTCGGTGTTGAACACCATCAGGTTCTCATCCACTCAATTCATGAGTCTGTCCAGATCTGCCTGGATCACCCTCCTGTCCTCAGGTGTGAATACTTTACCCCAGAGTTTGGTGTCATCGGCGAACTTGGCCAGTCACTTCTGACACCAATGTCCTCATCATTGATATAGAAGTTAAACAGTATAGGCCCTAGGACAGAGCCTTGTGGGACCCCACTGGTCACAGCGCACCAAGACAATTGACTCCCATTGACCGCCACCCCCTGGGTCCTACCGCGGAGCCAGTTCTCCAGCCAGCGGATCATGGTGACATCAAGGCCGCAGCTGGCCAGTTTAGCCAAGAGGTGATTGTGGGATACCAGATCAAAGGCTTTTTTAAAGTCAAGGTATACAACATTGATCTCTTCTCCCTTGTCCAGGTGATATGTCACCTGGTTATAAAAGGAAATGAGATTGGTCAAGCAAGACCTACCTGCAACAAACCCATGTCAGGTATCCCTCAGGATATTGCTTTCAGCTAGTCTGTTAAGGATGGCCTCCTTGATAATCTTTTCCAAAAACTTCCCCAGGATAGATGTCAGGCTGCTGGGCCTGTAGTTTGCCGGATCTACTTTCCTCCCTTTCTTGAAGATAGGCATGACATTGGCCTTCTTCCAGTCATCGGGCACTTCACCAGAGCACCAAGAACTCTTAAAGATCTGTGCCAGGGGCTGAGCTATGATGCTCACCAGCTCCCTGAGTACCCTTGGGTATAACCCATCAGGGCTGGCTGACTTGAAGGTATCCAGCCCATTGAGGTGTTCCTTCATGAGGTCAACTTTGATGGAGGGCAAGGAATCTCCCTCACCCAGGCCTCCTTGACCCATAGTGAGCAGGGCCGTCCCATGGGGCTGATGAAAAACTGATGCAAAGTACCCATTTAGTAAGTTTGTTTGCTTTTTCCTGGGCATCAGTTGTCAGTTGCCCCATCTGGTTTAGCAGGGGTCCAATGTTGCCCTTGCTTTTCCTTTGGCTCCCCACATATCTAAAAAAGGGCTTTTTATTATCCTTGATATTTGTAGCTAGCTGGAGTTCCATTGTAGCCTTGGCTTTCCTGATTTGCTCTCTGCAAATCTGGACTAAAGCAGAGTATTCCTCGTTGGTGGCGGTTCCAGTCCTCCATCCTTTATAGGTCTTCCTTTTAAGATGTAGGAGGTCCACCAGTTCCCTGGAGAGCCAAGGGGGCTGTTGTGCCCTTTTGCTGCCTTTCCCCTGAGCCAGGATGGACTTTGCTTGCGCATCCAGGATTGCTCCCTTGAGGTGCAACCACTTGTCCTGAACTCCCCTCTCCATCGGGTTTTGGCCTTTTAGGGCCTCTCTGACAAGCCTCCTTAGCTTGTCAAAGTCAGCTTTCCTGAAGTCTAGGACTTCTGTACAACTGACTGACTTGCCAGCTTTATGGCAGATCCTGAAGGTGATCAGTTCATGATCACTGTCACCCAGCTTCGCTTCAATTGTTAGGTTGCCAATTAGGTCATCCCAGGTTGCCAGTACAAGGTCGAGCAGTGCTTTACCTCTTGTCAGCCCGTAGACTTCCGACATCAGATAGAGGTCATCCACACAAGAGAGAAAGCTTTGTGACTGCTCGGATTTGGCCGAGCGCTCCTCCCACAAGATGTCTGGGTAGTTAAAATCTCCCATGACAACCATACACTGGGATCGTGTGGCCTCAGCCAATTCCCTGGTGAACTCCTGGTCGAGTTCCTAACTCTGGGTAGGGGGTCTGTAGTAGACCCCCACCAGAGTATCCCCTGCACCATGTTCCCCACAGATTTTAACCCAGTGAGTCTCAAGTCATCCAACGTGGGTGCCAATGTCAGCTTGCTGGGACGCGTAGCTTTCCTTGACGTAGAGAGCTATGCCCCCACCCCTTTTGTCCACTCGATCCCTCCTGTACAGGGTATAGCCATCTGTACCCGTGGTCCAGTCATGGGTGGAGTCCCACCAGATCTTCATTATCCCAATGACATCGTAGTTATTTACATTTAGGAGGAGATCAAATTCCTCCTATTTATTCCCCAGGCTCATGGCATTTGTGTATAGATACACAAGTGTCCCCTTAGGGGCCCTTGCCTTGCTTACATTTTGTTCCAGGGCTGGGGCGGGCTCCCTTACATGCCTCGGCCTACTAGCAAGGACTTCCAGTTTTTCTTTCAAGGCATAATGATAAGGTATAGACAAAGCTTTTAGAAATTGGCAAAAGCTTTCAACATTTGTAATTTTGAGTAAGAAGTTGCCAAATTTCAAACTTTGATTTTCACGTCAATTTGGAATATAGCCACCCCCCCCCCCAAAAAAAAATTCCAATAAGCAACATTTTCTGTACTATTTACTGTACCGCTTAGATAAAACACAAATGTTTCATTCTTTCATTTTGGCTTTCATTTTATAATATACATTATACTATATTCATTTGAAAATGAAAAGATATTTTGAAAAGGAAAACATCAGATGTTCCATTGAACCTTGTAGAAACATTTTTTTTCATTTTCTTTACTAAATGAATTGACATGTTCCTGCAAAAAGTCTATGAAATAGCATTTCCCACTAGGGAAAAAAGCAAAACAAAACAAAATATGGCAGCAGAAAGTATGTAACTAGCTGTAGCAGTGATTTGAGAAACAAAAGGGTAGACTGTGACAATGCACAGGAAGAAGTCCCATAGCTTAGTAGAAAACTAAAGGTAGAAGAAAAGTGAGGGCTAAAAAAAATCAGTTTAGGAGCCTGGGATATGATGCAACTACCAATTGTAATTAGGAAAAAAGGATGTGAAGGTTAGAAGGAAAAGTATCCATATAATTTTGCTTGGGCAAGACATTAGTCTTCAGTCAGTGAGTTAGGAGAAAGGATGTCCTATCAAGATGAGCACATATGATATATTCCAGACTAAGATGCCACTCTTTCCTGCTGTCTGTCAGGAAAAAAAAAAAAAGAAAAGAAAAAGGGGGAATTTTAAATATACATTTTATACAAAAATTGTTTTTTTTCCCTTGCACATATTTGTGGTGGACACCCCAAATTCCACTTCCTTTTTCCACTTGATTCATTTTTAGAGACACTAAAATGTGTGGCAATCATACTCATGCTTTTTTCATAAGAGTTCCTGCAAAAAAATGGCCACATGTACCAAATATAGTGTTTACTATATATCAGAACTCCAACAGCTCTCCAACCCCTTTTTACTGTAAATACTTAGATCCCACTTTACTAGGGAGTCTTAAAAATCTCAATAGTTTAGAATCAGCACGGAGGTCCACCCATTAGGAAGCAGAAATGGAAACCTCTATTTAGCTATTTAGGAATTTTTGGATCTAGTACATCATGAAAAAAGCCAATAACTGGAGATGCACATTTGGCAATCATCTGAGATTCTGGCTTGCAAGCTGACAAGCTGTCATCGAATTTCAGAATCAAAAACAGGAATATTGGTTCATCCATTTGTCTGAAATGGGACAGGGATACAAATTGTTTACATTGGCCTAACATTATTGCCAACACAAATAAAAGGTGAAGATTTTTCCCCATACGCACTGAAATTTAGACCAAGTTCTTAGATATTTTCTTTTGTATATGAAACAGTTCAAACCATTGCTAAAACTGCTCAGACACCATTACATGTTAAATCAGAGTTTAATTTAAGAAATAATCCCAATATCACCGAGAAGAAGCAAACAAACGAACAGGCTAGAAGCTGAAAACATAATTTAAAAGTTTGTCTTGATTTTTTGGAAGTCGGTGCTGTATATACAATGATACTAGCTAACACAAATGCAACACACATTTCAATAGATCTCTCCTGTCCAAAAGAGAGAAAGGAGAGAGAAACAGAAAGATGGTTTTGTGATTAATACACTAGACTTAGATTCAAGAGATGCAGGTTCTGTTCTTGGCTATGCCATAGGTTTTTGCAAGCCTTTCAGCAAATCACTTTGACCTAGATTCTCAAAGGTTATTTTGCAAAGGATGCAAGCACCAAAATAGCTTTGAGAATTTGAGGGTTACCTCTCTGTTCTGCACATGTAAAATGACAATAATAATATTCCCTTAATTTATAAGGATATTGCAGTCTCACAGCAGGAGAATGAGGAAATCATAATGATGGTTTCTTGCTCTGCCTGAAGCCTAGCAGAGAGTCTGCCACCCACACAGTGAAGCAGGAAGAGATCCCTGAATCATGCTCAGGCATTGAGGTGAAGATTGTGATGTGGCCTCCATCTCAGAGCTGTAGGGAAACTATAAAGAACAAAACGGGACTTCTCCCTTAGCCCAGCAGTCCCAAAAGAAGGGAGAACATCAATGTTGGGTTCCTAATCCATAATGGTTATAATGGAGCGATGAAATAAAAATCAGTTCGTATGACAAGAGAAAAAGTGAAAAAAAGAGATTTTGAGTAAACAAATGTAGAAGAGGGAAAGAATATCCAAGGCAGGGTTAGACTGAGCATATAAATAGGTGTTGATGAAAAGAAAGAGAATGGAAGGAAGGAAGAGAAAAGACAGATGGAATGAGATGAGAGAGGGGTAAAAGAATCAGAAGTGTAAAATGGAGAGAGCTCGGGGTGAATAGTGCAGGGCAGATGCCTTATGGTTGAAGACATTAAAAAATCTTCAGTGCCTGCTGCTCTTAAACATGTGTTGCCCATACATTTTTTCAGATGTAGCCTTGAAAACATGGGTCTATGGGTAGCAATTAGTTTAATTAAACTATAACTTCATATAACAGTAATTTTACACCTGGGGCCTAATTAGATTGCCATTTAGTGTAAATGCTTACTGGTAATAAGTGTTAATCTAGGTAAAATCCTCCTTTCATAGACACTGCTTCTCCAAAATAAACAAACTCAACACATTTCCTTTTCTTTTCTCCTCCCCCCCTTTCTCTTTTTTCCTTTTTATTTATTTATTTTGTATGGCAAGGCAGTAAAATACGAATTTAGTCTGCAGTTGATTTCAAGTGATATTCAAAATCTGGAATCTGTTCCCCAGATAATCCTACAATTTTGAACTGGAATCTGGATTAGCAATTTAACATGAGGAATGATAATGCTTAAATGATGTGTATGTTGACGTGAGAGGCAAAAATACTTGTGAATTTTATTGGACCAACTATATGGCTAGTATAGACATAGTGGAGTTTCTGGGTACCACAGTCCCCTTCCTCAGACCTTTGAGACAGATGCAAGCACAGCTGAGTTGAGGAATGAAAAATATAGGTCATTTATACCTGTACTCGGGAGCTGGGGGAGAGCAGGCACCGTTATTAAAGCACCTGGAGCATCATGTATATCAGTGTCCCCTTGCTGAAAAATGGCAGCAGGAGCACTTTAACTAAAGCTCACTGAACAAGGTCTGGTTAAAGCGCCACCACCACCATTTTTCAGCATGGGGATGCTGATGCACATGATGTTGGAGTCTGCTGGAGCACAATAATTACCGCGCTCCTGCAGACTTGATTAATCAAGGCTACTTTGATGCACTGTAAGTACAGTGCATCGGAGCAGCCTTGGTGAATGTTTATAGGCACTTTACTCTCACTTACTTTTAGTAAGGAAAAAAACTAGCTGAAGCGAGAATTTCAAAGGGATCTTGACCTGGCATTTAATTCCATGCCTGTAATTATGTTCCCATTAGCTGCAGATTGAGTGAAAATTGTAGGTAAAAATGTTGGTAGCTAGCAATCTAGCCTTGTGATTTGTGGAATTTTTTTGTTTTTTGTGGTCCCATGTATTTGGAAGCTAGATGCTGAAATGCAGTCTTGTCATGTTTCTAGTTGATTGCATGCACAAAACTTTAGCCTAGTTATGGCATAAAATTAGCAGCTGTCATCATGTTCTCTCCCAACTAGCTCAGCCCTGAAGTCTGTTCAGGCAAAGCCCGAAACCTTTAACGACTGCTTATTATATCACACTAGAGCAACATTGCAAGCTCTCTTTCCTCCACCTTATAACAAAGATATTTTTCCAGTAAAAGAGGGAAACTGGGGGGTGGGAGGAGGCAGACAGGCAAACAACTGCTCAGGTACTCAGATTTTTGTTTTCATTAATGAGGCTCACTATAGTGGTATTAAGCATGTGATTATCTAAGGTGTTGTCAATTTCATAGATTTCATAGACATCAGGGCTGGAAGGGACCTTGGAAG
This sequence comes from Crocodylus porosus, assembly GCF_001723895.1. Classification (NCBI taxonomy): domain Eukaryota; kingdom Metazoa; phylum Chordata; order Crocodylia; family Crocodylidae; genus Crocodylus; species Crocodylus porosus. The sequence goes on along the minus strand of NW_017728910.1, from coordinate 11,120,463 downwards.
ATCATCAAGTCCAGCCCCCTGCCCAAAGGGCAGGAAGTCAGCTGGGGTCATAGGATCCCAGCAAGATAAGCATCCAATTTGCTCTTG
>NW_017728910.1:11115475-11120276 GCF_001723895.1 Crocodylus porosus | reverse complement strand
TCCCCAGTAGCCACTACCAGGTCGAGCAATGCTTTGCCTCTTGTTGACCCATCGACTTCTTGAGTCAGGTAGAGGTCATCCACGCACAAGAGGAAGTTTTGTGGCTGCTCAGATTTTGCTGAGTGATCCTCCCATGAGATGTCCGGGTAATTGAAGTCACCCATGACAACCATGGTCCTGGAGCAAACGGCCTCAGCCAGTTCCTGGGTGAACTTCTGGTCAAGCTCAGGACTTTGGGTGGGAGGTCTGTAGTAGACTCCCACTGTTGTGTCCCCTGTGCTGTGTTCCCCATGGATTTTAACCAGGGTCTCCAATCGTCCACCCTGGTCACCAAGATTAGCTTGCAAGGACATGTAGCTTTGCTTAACATAGAAAGCTACACCCCTCCCCTTTTATCTACATGATCTCTCCTGTACAGGGTATAGCAATCAATACTCATGGTCCAGTCATGGGTGGAGTCCCACCAGGTCTCTGTTATCCCTATGACATCAGAATTATTTGCATTGAGCAGGAGGGAGAGCTCCTCCTGCTTGTTCCCCAAGCTCCTGGCATTTTTGTACAGGCAGGAAAGTGTGCCCTTGGGGGCTCTTGCCTTACCCACAGATTGTACCAGGGCTGGGGCAGGTATGGGCTCCTTGGCCTGCTGGCTTTGCAAGGATTGCTCAGCAGGCCAGCAGTGGCAGTAGTTCCCCCGTCCCCCAACAGGCTTAGTTTAAAGCCCAATGGAGCAGGTCAGCCAGTCTGGCTGAGAAGAGCTTCCTCCCCAGGGGAGAGAGGTTGAGGCCATCTCTTCCAAGCAGCTCGCTGCCTCTCTCGCCAAAAAGCAGGCTGTGGTCACGGAAGCCAAAGCCTTCCTGATGACACCAGTGCCGCAGTCTTTGGTTGACTATGTAGATCTTCCTCTCTCTCCTCAGCCCATACCCCGAGACTGGGGGGATCGGTAAGAACACCACCTGTGCCCCCAGACCTTTTAGCCCCACTCCCAAATCCCTGTAACGCCTCATAACCCAGCTGGAGTGCTCTGAGCCATGTCATTGGTGCCCACATGAGAAGCATAGGATAGTTGTCTGTGGGCTGGAGGAGCTTTGGGACCTTCTCTGCAATGTCCTGGATGCGGGCCCCCAGGAAGCAGCAGACTTCCCGGGCTAAGGGGTTGGTGTGGCAGATTGCCCCCTCAGGGACAACCTAATGAACTTCCTAGAATTTAAGCACATACAACACATAGATATAACATTATATTGTTTATAAACCCAAAACACAACAGAGAAAATGAGACCATTACTTGGATTATACAGAGGTGACTAGATCCATAATATATCCTTTCTGCTATGATTACCAAAAAAGCAGATGGTATATACAGATGACAACAACGCATTCTTCTTTAAGATCTGGTGGCATTTAGATTCTTGGAAAATGCCTGCCACCGCATGGCATTTCTTTTCTATGCATGCTTACTCTCAGCCTACCCGATATTGGTAAAGAACCCCTTAATTCTCTCATTATGGACAGATGTATGGAATTATACCATGTAAAAAGGGAAGCAACACATGTAAGGTACTTCCCAATAACTGCTGTGCATATCTACTTCTATCCCTTTTTAAGTAGGAATTAAATTATGGTTAGGTACGGACATTAAAAAAGCCAGAGGGGGAATCCATGTGGTTTTCTGTAAGTGGCATAGGTTAGATTGGTAGTGAACAGAATGCGCATTCGTCCTTTGGTGGCGAAGGTTGGGGGTGGGTTAGACTGGGTTCTGCCATTTTTAAACCAGTCTGTGGATGCCAAACTTCTGTTCTGTTATGGGTATAGACCAGTTTCCAATCACTTATAGGAGTAAAAGTGTAATGTCTGTATCTGGCATATGGTAACAGGCTGAATGAAACAGGGTGAACAGAGTGTTGTTTTTCTCTTTGTTACTGCTATTTTTGTTTTTACTATTTTGGTATAATTTGCTTGACTATCCAGAAACTCTCTGTAAAATGCTGACAGAGGTTATTTACGCTTCTTCCTTCTTTTGGTGCAACAGCGCAGTTTAAATGACTTTTATGATGCTAAGATACATTTGAAATATATTTAATTCCTAATGGGATATTTGGGTTCACTTTTCTAGTGGGCACCAAATCTAATGTCTCTGCAACGGGTTTACTCCAGAAGAAGAAAGACTTCACTTTAAAGCCTCAGCTTGGGTTATATGTACACTAGCATTTTTTGTCCTTGACCCTACTAATGGTCGAGAAAAAAAATGCTTTTCCCTACTACTACTTGCGTATTACTGCCCTGTTTCCATGAGTAATAAGAAGAGCACTACTAGAAACACACCAGGAGTCACTTAACCCTGCACAGATAAGCAAGCTCAGAGTAGGGCTGGCCTGCATGGCATTTAAAACACTTGTGGTTGTTGACCTATACTTGTGCATCTGCCTTTCTACCACTGGTGGCAATGTCAAGAAAATACTAGTGTAAAACATTCCAGAAGGGCACAACCAATCTGTTTCGAATGGACCATCCTGTCTGGAAAGAAATAATGATGAGTAAAGGTAGAACTGAAACCAGATATCAGATACCACCCTCCCATATCTGCCATGAAAGCTGTTTTAAAAAAAAAATTGGTCTGTTGTGATAAGGAAAGTACCAGACCTACTTATCTAACAATTTCTGGGTAAATTCCACTAACGGTGGAGAAATAGAGACAGGCACAGTAATCATATACATATGAGCACAGCATTACTCTTCGCTCACAGCCAATGGTACTAACACATTTTACCAAGGCCACTAGAAAAATAAAAGATACTCTTAATACTTCTGTAGCAGTTAAAACGTTTTTCTCTCCCATTCCCATATGCTGCTGATATTTGTTCCAGGTAGCAATATGTGTTGAAATAATGCATGAGTTTCATATTTTTCCAGGCCATGACAGGGAGAAGTGAGGTCACCAGAGCAGGTCAGCCAGCTTGCGGGAGGATGAATGAAAGTTTATTGCCCCTCACTTCTTCTTTTACTTACATTTGTAGAGATGATCCAACCTACCCATCTGCCTCAGAGTCTCAATAGGGACCAGCACCTTTTGTCACATCCATATAGCTGTCTTCCATGAGTAAAGCTAAAAGGCCAAAAGCTGTTTTCATCTATTGTTTTTCTTTTCTTTTTAATTTTGTTCTTTCTGTATTTGTTAGAAGCTTACTATAAAAGTAACAGCTTTGAAAAATAGTTCTTGAAAGCTAAAATTGGTATCACATAAAAGGGTCTAGGTTGTAAAAAGCAATTCTCAGAAGCATTCCCTCGTTTTAATGTTAAATGATTAAGCTATGTATTGTCCTCTCCTTGATGCCAATGCATACATTTCATAAATATAAAAAAAGATTATCCATACAACAAGTGGAAACCAGATGCCTGGAGAGGTTATTATATCAATGTATCAATAATACCAAATTATATCTACATAGGAATAAAACTGTGTGCTATAAAAATACCTACATTTCTGCACAAAGGTCAGTGAGTCTTACTGCTGATTGAAGTGACTTTGGATGAGTCCTTAAAGGCACTTGTACGTGTGACACCATTACCATGTATAGATGACAAAATGTCACTTTGTATGACTTAATGGCATCACACTGTACACGTGCAGGAGTTTTGGGGGTTTAAAATGAGTTTGTATCATTGCAGACTAAACTCCATCCTGATGTAGTTTAGTCTGCAACAGTGCGTTGTAACTATTAGTCAGCATACTCTCCAGCCATGGGAGTGGTGTGAAGGCTCAACAGAAAAAAAGGACAGGGTCCTCAAGACACCTGCTGAAGGCAGAAGCAGTGAGGGGTCTGATCCTTTTTAAAAAATTTTCAGCAGAGTCTGCCCACCTCTCCTGAAGCTGGGGGGTGAGCTGTCAGCAGTCTGAGCAGCCCCTGAACTGCAGGGAGCCCTGGTCTTTCTCTCCATGGTGGCGGCACCCCCCCAGGGCTACCTAGGTGGACCGCTAGGAGGCCAGGCACTGCCCCAGCTTGTGGTCAGGGAAGAGTTGGATCAGGCCAGGTGCTGCCTCTGAGCTGGGACAGCACCCGGCCCACTATCAGCCTACCCAGGCAGCCCTGGGGGGCACTGCTACCATGAAGGGAAGGACTACCCTCCTCCCCCCACAGCTCAGAGACTGCTCATCCAGGCAGCAGCTCAGCCCCTGGCCAAAACAAAACAAAAAAGGATCAGGCCCCTCACTGTAACAGTAATGGGAAGCCCCGTAAAGTGAAATGGATTTCAATTAAAAACGCACGATTTCAATTTAGGGGGCATAGAATGCAACCTTAAGGACTCGACCCCCATCATGTATACAAGCACCTTAAGATATCATGTGGTTTGAGAAGGCTAAAACCAGGCTCCAAATGCTGTAGTCTATGATATGTTATACCTGTGTCATTAGAGTCCCACATGCAGTGGCAATGTGTAGGGGGTGCATGGGGATGCATGTGCACCCCCTGAAAGCATCGGTGCACCTCCGTCAGCCTGTCTACCCCATTTAGGCAGCAGGCAGTGGGGCAGGCAGGAGCGCTGGTGCCCACACTGTGAGTGCTGCCTGGGAAGCAGTGCTGCCAGCAAAAACAGCCACACCACTACATCTGGAAGTGGTTGTGGGACTTCTGGAAGTGACATGGCCACTTTTTGATGAATGAGATCAGCTGTGGGGGATGCCGCCTCCCAGTCAGTGTCATTGGCCACCGAGAGACTTCTCGCTGGTTGCTGACTGGTGTCAAGGCGGGGCACATGTCTCCCCTGACTCGAGGCACCAGGCACCCATGCCCACATGAAAGCCCTT
>NW_017728910.1:11110506-11115375 GCF_001723895.1 Crocodylus porosus | reverse complement strand
TGTGTGCACAACACAGGGGATTAAAGGGACCTAAATTGAAACAGTGTTTTTAAAAACCCACCGCTTCAATTTAGGGCCCCCATTCCATCTACACATGTCCAAAGACGGCAGAACAACAAAACACTCTGACTTCCCATTCCATCCAGTACACTACTGGTTTTATAGCCAAACGTTGAAAAGAGCTCTTCAGGGCCTTGATATATGAGCGGAGTTAACAAATAAGGATGAAGCCATTCACAAGAAAGAGCTGGGGCAGTGAATCCAGGGCTCTAGGCCCATTATTTGCAGGTAGGCATAGTCATATCTTCACATCAAGAATGCTTGATGTACACAGCTGCTTGCACTTTATAAGCCTGTTGTAGGGAAAGGAAGAATAAGACCAGAAAAGAAGCATCAGAATGTTAAGTTTTTTTCTTGCCAATGATGTCAATTTTAATATTATATGCCACGATAATTTATGGCTTCGGATATCTTTATGCATCACTGTTGTCACCAAATAAGAAAATGGAAGAAATATCCTGAGCCTTATCTAGCAAGTGAAGGTGTTAGAAAGCCTTGCTGGGCAAAATTCTTTTCCAGTTTTGGGGAGTTAAATAACGAGCTAGATGGATGGTACAGGATTCTTCATAGATCAGCAGATAAAATAATGTTGGCTTTTAGTATTACTCTCTCACTTCCATAGCAACCTCCTTAAGATAGGACACAGGGGACACTTCCTCAGGGCTAGAAGATAAAGTTATGGAAAGCAAGGGTGGATTGGGCACAACAAGAAACAAAAAACCTTCCATAAATATCTAGTGAATATGGGGCATAATTGATTCTTCAGACCTTGTTCAAATTGAGTAGTCCTCACTTGCCTGTATTATTCTATTCACTGCACTGGAAATATGCAGTAAAGTACAACTCAGTGTAAAGGTTACAAAATTGGGACCTAAGAAAGTGAGAACATTTTGAATGATTTTATATAAATTCACTTGAAGAACAATTTTTAGCTAATATATATTTATTGCACAATTTCAACTCTTGTTTAATCCCATGCAGAAGGATTGCTATTCCAATAAGTTAACTAAATAAATGTCTTTAAAGATTACCTGGGTTGTTATTATTTATACCAGCTTTTATGGATGTACTGTAGGAACATGGAGTCAGATTCTGGATGATTGCCAGGAGTTTATTCAAGTCTGTAAGGGAGCAAAAAAAAAGAGAAGGATTTAGTTAGTGATTCCTTTCCAGTGGCAAGAGAGTATTTTGATGGATTATGACACCTCTCCACATTTATTTATTTTCATTTAGTCTATTTGTTGCTGTAAATGGTACTGATCACACATTTTGGAGAATAGACTAGATCATGGGTGGCCAACTTGTGGCATGAGTGCCATAAGTAGCAAAGGGTGTGGAATGGGACAAATAAGGAGTGGAGGATGGAGCACAGTGACAAATAGGGCTGGGAGCATAAAGCAGAGCGGGGGAAAGGAAGCAACAAGAAGAATAGCAGATCATGCTGAGGAAGAAGACTGGAGTGGCATTTGGGGAGGGCATGGAGCTTAATTTGTGGCATGCCTGCCCAAAATGTTGACCGCCCCCACTGGACTAGATGGTAAAATACTTCTGTTATCCTGTCTCTTAATTCAGTCTTATACAACTAAAAACCCTGAAGAGAACATTTTTGAGTAAAGTATTAGTCATGGCAATGCATTTGCACAGGGAATGCATCAGAGCATTTGTTCAGATGGTAAATAATTTGTTGATGTTGGGGAATTTTCTGAAGAACCATCTGAATTAAAAACAAAAATCTGGCAATTCAGCCGATTGTACTGATTCATGTCTCAGAAGCCTCAATTAGCAGTAATAGTGATATCAAGTATAATCGATGCATTTGTGATTTGAAAGCATGTCAACCTCTCATTTACCCATCAAAGGGTATTATTTCATTTAGCCTTTATTATTTCAACCTTTGGAATACCAGGACAGAGAGCACATTGCCTCTATCCTCTTGTCTTTTCTCTTGGAATTGCAGTTGTGAGAGAGAGTTCTGAAAAGATCATTTTCTCATGAAATAATTTTATGTGGTATAAAGAATTTACCCAGGGAGGCCATCAAATAATTTTATTAGAAGATAAATGATTAGCTGACTTGGGACTATATTCTGGAGAACGGTCTGAATGTAAAAAATCTGGAGAGTAAACTCATTCTACTGAACCACACATAGATGGCCCCAGTTAGTAGTAATACTGGCATCAGACACAATCTACGTATTCATGCCATGAAAGCCTTTCAGTATTTACAGACTCCTTTCTTTGAGTGAGAAGTTTATATGATAATTTGAGCTTCTGGGGATATTTTTATGTTTATTTTCCCAAGTATCTGAAGGTATTTATCAAATCTTTCTATGCTGACTTTTCTAAGCAGGGTTCCCAGAATTGCGTATTTTTCTTTTGACATTGAAGGGGATGGCTTCTCAAACTAAGGCCCTGAAGTCATTGACCTCATGGCAGCCTTCATTGCCTCCTTAAAAACAAGTAGATTAAATTGATAGCTAGGTTTGGAAAAAAATGAGCCAGGTCAAACGTTTTCTGGGTTTAGGGATATTTAACCAAAGCATATGGTAAATCTGCAATTCCTTTAGATAGGCCTGAGCTGCTGAGTATCGTTTTAACTCCCAATCTCAGCCTCCAACTCCAGAAAAAGTCTGGAGTTGTTGCTCTGAATGCAAAAGAAAGAAGTTTGTTGTCAATCATGTGTAGTCCCTCTGGGAATTACCCCACAGCCCAGAATTGTTATTAGCTTTGCAGTTGTTATGTTGTGACTAGAAAATGAAAATAGGTATAAATATCATGCATCATGGCCTTTCGAAATTATGTGAGACATCTGGATACATTTGCCTGACTAATACAACAAACACTTCCTGCCACTCTCTGAAATGATCTAGTGCCTAACACTGCTAGCTATGTTTTGAAGGACTGGAACAGCATAAACACGCCTGGTGTGCCTCTTGAGCTCTCCAGCTAATTAAGAATGCCCTTCTGTCCAAATGAAAGAGGGAAAGAACAACAAAATTATCTCTCCCAGACCATAAACAGCACTATTCATTCATGCCACCCAAAAGCTGAGTCAAGGTCTTAAGGATATTTTATTTAGCTAGTTTGTTACCTTTATATGATTAAGAAAGATGATTCTGTGACTTAATTATTAACCTAGAACAAAACAGAAATGTTGGTAGGATCCTGAGCTCTTGCTCCTCAGTTCATTCTTCAAACTGCGGTGTCATTTGTACCGAGTGCTTTCTAACTGCATTTAAATGAGTGGTACATAAAGTTAGTTACAGCGAGGCATGACTTAGGGGATGCCTATAATCTGGTTTCTTGACAGAAGTTGTCCTTGCTAGCTTTAATATAACTAAGACAAATACTAATAGAGGGGATGACGCTGCAGGATGCCACCTGAGTGCATAACTCTAGTCCCGGGTATGCTCACATATAACAACCCATGCTGAGGTCCATATCCAAAACATCCCATTATTATTTTTACCATTGCTAGCTAGATTAAACTGCAGAGACTACATCTCTTTATGTTGCAATTATGCCTCTGATTCCTCATTTCTAAGGAACCATATTCTCCTGCCTTTATTCAAATCAAATAGGTCATTGTTCCTATACTAGCCCTATGTAGCCCTATGTTATTTTCTCTTACATACCTGAGCAGGTATATATGAGCTGCCATCCCCTTGCCCTCCTACATGGATCTCAAGTCTGAATGCTGTGCAGAGTGAAGTCCTGAAAGAAAGTGGGTCAGAACAGAGGAGTCTCTTTTGAGATAAGAAATGCAGTATTTTACTCCACTTCTATGGCAAGCTTAGGACAGAAATTGCATCTGGAGCCCTTGAATATTTAAATCAGTGATGGAGGCATAAGGCAATGTGACTATTATCTGTTATCTGTATTTAATTTAGTTAGTTTAAAACTAATTTGGCTGTATTTACACAAGGAATGTCATGCTTTTGCATTGCAGTATAGACTTATTTGCAATTGCTTCCCAGAACTGTCCCTTAGATAGAGCATTTTGCAATGTTCCTTCATTCACTGGTGAATTTATTGCAGCTTTTGCCTCCTTCCGCAACTCTCTCAGACTTTGTAAAATAACTGTAGAAATGTTAAACAGGTAGACTGTTACATTAATCTCATGGCCATTCTTGCTATCTGTTGTCATGGGTCTATGGTACCATTCATTGAAGGAGCATTCCCTTAAATTAGCAAGCCACACAAGTAATAACTCTGGGGTCATAGTGACTTGCATACAGTATTGTATGCTAAAGAATAAAAGACATTATTCTACTGTGTTATTAGAGTATTTACTAGCATTATCACTACCATTATTGTTATGTCTCCTTTGAAGCATATTGTGTATCGAAAAACCAACCACCCGGTTTAACTGAATAATAAGGAATGTAATGATGACAGAGTGAAGGAAGACAGGTCAGGTCTAGGATTAGAAATTTGCTTTGGAATGAACCTCATAAAACTGGATACTGATATAATCCTCCTGTATTTCACATATAGAGAATTTTCTCTTTATTACACCTCTAAACACCAACACAGATCTGACTACCAAAAAAACTAAAGCAGCCATATAATTGTTTGTATAAGTGATGGAAATCTATGTTATGTGCCACTAGTAGTGCTCAAAGCATTTAGTCGAAGTACCAGAAAAGTACAGGATGACAAAGCACTTTGAACTGGAATGATCCATTTAAGTTGTAAAATGTATCAAAGAACACTCTGCCTTCTGGAGCATTTCAGCATGAAGTACAGCACATTGCTGTTGAAGAGTGGTTAAAGGGCAGAGCAGAAAGCCACTTAAAGCTCTTTCACT
>NW_017728910.1:11080244-11110391 GCF_001723895.1 Crocodylus porosus | reverse complement strand
CGTTGCAAAATGATTGGTCCTATTCGTCAGTGTTTAGATTAGCTGGATCTAATGCTGTGTACATATGATCAATAATTCATCCATTAAAACAATGCTAAGGAGATATTAATACCATTGAATGAAAGAATATTGTGTTCGCAGATTATGTTGATCACATTATTAAAAAAACAAAAACATGTAGCAAACATTTTTTATTCTGATTAACAAAGCCGCCTGTGTGCCGGGGTGCCAGCATTCCATACCTAACTTGAATTTAGGATACTAAAGAATCTCTAAACAAGAGCACAGAATATAAAGAAGTTAATAAAGAACCCTTTTAAAGCTGTAATTTCTGATTTTTTTCCTCTTAGAGCAAAATCTATCATGTTTTATTATGAATGAACCCTTACAGCAAATGCTGCTGTCAGTTATGGATACCTGATGCCCAAAGGTCAGATTCTGATCCCAGTTATACTAATTCCAGACCAGTTCCGCTATCCTGAATACATATTACTTCAATTAAAGAGATTAAAACTGGTCCCATAAACGTCAGAGGAGGCCTTTATGCACACACACACATAATGTCTAAAGACAACAGATATATTAAATACGGGAATTTGACTAATAGCAGTCTAGCTCAGCTGTGTTGTTTGAATCCACAGTGGATTGTGGATACACCATGTTGATGAGATTTTGGTACTATCTTTGTCTGTAACTGATCCTACTAAATTGGCTGAAACGTGTGAATTACTTGGCTCCTGTTCTGTAATTCAAGATGGCGAGAGTAAGTTTAAGAAGCAACTCCCCATTCACCACATAATGTTGGCTAGATCAGGAAGCAAGTTTGGCTGCCTTAAAAGTTTAGTATCATGAAATAAATGAGAATCCACTAATGAATGGCTGATGTGCTACCATCAGAAGCTTTGGAAACTTTTGACTTAAGGGTATTTTCTTGGAGAAGAAATATATTTCAAGGGAAATGTTTGAAATGTCTTGCTTAATTCTACTTTCACCAATATTCAGTGATTAGATATTGTGAACATTAGGAAGGTATAAGAGGTGTGCAATTATAAACACCTCCCCCCCAACGACAACAGAAAAACCCTCTCAGTTACTCCACCTAATATTAAATTGGAGGCCTCCCAAAACATGTGGGTGGAAATAGGAGTAGATAGCAGATGCCTAGTGGTTGATAAAGGCTTCTTATGAACATGAGGAGAAGCTCTTCTGTAGAATACTAGCTGCATATCTGAGCACAGGAGTAATTTCCCTTTGCCTATTCCCCTTAGTGCTTAAGCAAGCATAGAGTTTCCCTGGGAAGAGGCAGATATGTAGTATCAGGAATTGGAGGAGATTGAGGAATGGACACTTAAAGAGAGAGCAGAGTGAAGATTTCAAGGTTATATTAACACTGAAGTGAGATCAGGTTCCTATGGGAAACAATGAGCTCTTTCATAGCAGTGGTTTCCCATCAGTTACGTAGAATAGCATATGCCCACCAGAGACTATGTTAAGAATGGGCGTGCAGTGTTACCAGTGTTATGATTTCATGGGCAAGAAATCATGACATTTTCATAATACAGCTAATTTGTATACCAGTAGTATAGACTGTTGAGGCCATTACTCTGTAAAACTATGGAATTCTACAAATTACTCTGGGAGCTGCAGTTCTTAATTTAGTTACAAAATTTAAAAGAAAGAATGAAAAAAGTTGTGATAAATTTCACAATATTGTACATATGAGATCATAATTCTACAGTCTCTTTGTATAGCAACACCTAGTAGCTGTTTCTTTAGCTATGGGAATTTTCAGACACAGAGGGAGTTACTATACATTTCCTTTTAAAGAAATAGTTGTTCCACCAATGTACAGAGTGTTATAATCAGCAGGTTCTTGTATAGCAATATATTATATTAATCTGATCATGTTTTCAATCATTTTGTGGTACAGTATACCGGCATCCATAGTCAAAAAGCTCCTTACTATCTGGAAATTACCATGTGGAATGTCATGATTTATTTCATAGGATAAAGGTTGTTAAATGAATAGTGACAGCACTATTAGCGTTCTGATCTTGAACTGAAATACCAGTCAGCTTTGTTTAAGTCACCATTCTCTTGAGTCACGAATAAATGTGCAGTTAAAAGGGTGCCATAAGTTAATCAGAGTAGAATTAGTAAAGAAGTGAGCAATTTAAGAACATAGGAATTGCTATGCCAGATCAGATTATCAGATCTTTTTCTCTAACATGCTCTCCCCAAGCGGCTATTGCCTGGAGCTTTAGAGTGGCATTAGAGAAGGGTCCACAACTAGATAAATTCAGAATATTTAGAATGCTCCTGGTATTTTAGTAATAATTGAACTGCTAAGCATGATTATTAGTTATTGCCTTTAGTGCCGGCACCTTCTACCCCTTCCAGAAATTAACACCCATTTGAATTCCATAGCCATTACAGTCTTTCCTCTGGTTTCTAAGAGGCAATCTTTATGGCTAGAATCCATCTTATTTACTTTCCATTGTGCATATCACCTTCATTACAGCTCCTTAGAAAGTTCCCTTGATTGGCTTTCCCCTCATATCATAGAGGAAATCTTTTGGTGCACAAGAACAAGGCAGAAAGTACTGAATCATCTTCTGGCCATTCCTTACTTAGGCTGAAAGGCTCCCTAGGCTCTGAGGCAGCAGATCAAGCAAAGAGATGAAATGTTTTATTATGTTAGCACTGAAGTGGGATCATAAGGCACTTTTACACGTGCTCCGATGCTTTCTGATTAGAAAGCAACAGGAATCGATTCTAATCATAACACTCCAGCGTGGGGCAGCATCTCATGTATTCAGCATCCCCACATTTCAAAATGGCAGCAGGAGCACTTTAACTAAAGCTCATCAATTGAGCCACATTCTACCTAATATTCTCAAACAAATAGTGAAATGTGGGATGCTGAATACACGAGATGCTGCAGGTATTTAATTAGCATGCCCCCCCAACCACTCTGATTAAAATGCAACCCCCTTCCCCCCCAGCCTGGAGCACATGTGTAGGTGCTCAAAATTGCCCTCTTAGCTTTCTCTGTGATACCCTAGCTTTTAATTTTTAATAGTCACATATCATCCAGACTTCATGTGAGTCTATTTTATTGATAGAATAAGGTGCTCCAGGGGCACACCCAGAGGGTGGTGGTGGACCGGTGGATGTCAGCCTGGGGGGGTGTTGGCAGTGGAGTCCCCCAGGGATCGGTCCAAGGGCTGGTGCTGTTCAACATCTTCATTAGCGACCTGGACGAGGGTGTGGAGAGCACCCTGTTCAAGTGCACTGATGACACCAAGCTGTGGGGTAAAGTGAATACACCAGCAGGCAGGGACCACATCCAGGCAGACCTGGATAGGTTAGAAAAGTGGGCGGATCTGAACAGGATGCGGTTCAACAAGGACAAGTGCAGGGTGCTGCACCTGGGGAGAGGGAACCAGCATTATGGTCATAGGTTAGGGGCTGACCCTCTCGGCAGCACAGAGGTAGAGAGGGATCTTGGAGTCAGGATTGACTCCAGGATGAATATGAGTCGCCAATGCAATGAAGCAGTAGGCAGAGCCAACCTCACCCTGTCATACATCAACAGGGGCATCACTAACAGGTCCAGAGAGGTCTTGCTCCCCCTCTATGTGGCGCTGGTCAGGTTGCAGCTGGAGTACTGTGTCCAGTTCTGGGCGTCGCACTTCAAGAAGGATGTGGGGAACCTCGAGAGGGTCCAGAGGAGGCCACTCATATGGTTGGGAGCCTCCATGGCCAGCCCTATGAGGAGAGGCTGAGGGACCTGACTCTCTTCAGTCTCCGCAGAAGGAGACTGACGGGAAGGCTTGTGGCTGCCTACAACTTTATCAGGGGCCACCATCAGGGACTCGGGGAAAGTCTGTTCACCAGGGCCCCCCTTGGAGTGACCGGGAACAATGGCCACAAGCTGAGGGAGGACAGGTTTAGGTTAGATATTAGGAAGAACTACTTCATGGTAAGGGTGGCCAGAGCCTGGAATAGGCTCCCCAGAGAGGTGGTGCTCTCACTTTCCCTGGAGATCTTCAAGAGAAGACTGGATAGGCACCTGGCTGGGGTCTTATGACCCCTGCCACCTCCAGTGCTCCTTCCTGCCCATGGCAGGGGGTCGGACTAGATGATCTGTCTAGGTCTCTTCCGACTCATTAATTCTATGATTTTATGCAATGTGAAGTCTTCTGAAGTTGTATCTAGTCTCAGTGGCATAACAAGCAGAGTTGCCATGTGTGGCAAACCCTATAGAAGAGTGGGGAAAGGGATGGGGGAAGCGGGGGATGCAGTTCTGACAGCTGGGAGTAGGGAGCATGGACTGTGGGAGACATGGCATCCCAGTGCAGGCAGGGGAGGTTTCACAGGGATGGGGGTCAGTTCCAGCGCCCCTCCTAACTTGGTGTCCAGGGTAGGTGTCGCTTTTGCCCACACCTGGTTACACTACTGTCTTGTCTGCTTCCTGAACTAGATTCATTTTTTTTTCTCTATCTCTGCCTGTAAAAGCAATGCCCCTGAAGGAGAAAAAAATGGATAAAACATGTCTGTCACTAAGCAGATGTTCTCTACCTTAAACTCAGCTCATCATTTAGGTTCTATCAAAATATAATTATTTATCATTGCTAATACTAATTATGGTTGTGATCCTGTAGGCTGCTCAACTCATCCTCTTAGATGCAAATTACCCCTTTAATTCTTATTGATTTTGGAACTGAAAGGTGAAATTTTTCATGCTTTGTAACATACCACAAATGTTCAGCACAGTTGCAGTTCTGGGTGTTTTTTTTCCTAGCAGGAAAAGTCACTTCTTCCCTACCTTAGTCATCTACTGAGAGCTGAGCCTTTTTTTACGTTTACTTGATGTGTACCTCATTTCAACCTGAATAATTTAATCCAATGCATGTGACTATTAGAAGCAGATGTTTATATCGATATTGAAAGGTAGTAATTCAGTCTCCTGAATGTATAGCGCTTAAGCCACTCGTAATAGCTTACATTGTTTATCAGACCTTCCAAATTCAAGTCATGCAATTTCTTTAGGCTGTTTTTCTAACTTTGCTTTTTTCCCCCTTTTAATCCAAAGAAAAGGGGGAAGGAGGGAAATTCGAATATATGTTGATTTAGTTTTATTAATCAAACTCTGATAATGTAAAAAAATTAAAGTTTTACTGGTTGTTTTTAGGGTTTCTTTTTCCCCCCTCTATCTCTTACAAAAGGAAACATAAGTAATGTCTAACTCCCATACTGATGTTTAAAATAAAAAAAAAATTTCAATAGAATAATTTTGCTTTCTTGATGTGCACAGGTAATTTCCTTGAGAAATGAAATGTTTCTTTTTCATCATTTAGAACTCCAAATGGGACTCTGATTAATGGAACAAAATGGCCAATCTTCACCATCTCCGAACAAAAATACTTAACTTTAAATACTGAAGCTTCAGAGATACGTACAAAGTTACGTGCTCAGCAGTGTCGATTCTGGAATATATTTTTTCCCAAAGTCCTGGAGATGACAGGTAATACTGTTTTTTGTAAGTATTTATTTGTAGAGTAAATGGTTTAGTATAGGCTCACATTCTTGATGTTAGCATTATATTAACATTCTAGATTTGAAACTTATCTTTGTAAAAAGATTTCAAGAGGATCAGATCCTGAGGTCTTAAGACAGACAAAGCTTATTCATGTGAAAAGGACTTTTCCTGAGAACATTTAGCAGTATGCTATGCAAATCTCTCTATGTTAGATCAAGAGAGAACTGATAAGCAAGCACTTCTGCTTAAATTGTAGAGGAGAAGGCTTTTAGGGTAGAGTCCAGATTCAGTCCCCCGTGATAACATGACATGAAGGCCACTGCAAAAATGGGAGCTTGTCTGGTATTAAAAGTGCCAAAGGCCACAGATGCTTGGCATAAGCGCATTGTGTCCAATGCATGTTATGTACCCCCTTTCGTGCCTAATCCACAGAGGATATGACGCTACTACAGCTGCCAGCTGGGTAATTTGTTTCAAACTCTAGAGATTTGCACTTTATTTATGAAGTTTCAGCACCGAGTCCCTAGTGAAAACCAAATGGCATAAAGAATGAGTAAAAAATGAAAACAAAAGAGAGACGAGACCTCAAGGTTTGGCCCATGGAAAATATCCCAGAGTTACAGTTTGTCGTCTGTATAGTGCTTTTGTAGGTTTTGCTAAATCACTGCTCATAACTTTTTATAAGGGCTGGATACTTGGTTCTGGGTTCAGCAATGGTGGCCAAGATTTTTCTACGCTTATCTGAAACTTGGCTGAAGCTCTGAAGCCATTTAATCTGCACCATCTGACTCGGTTTCTCTCAAGAATAAATTTTCTTCTGATTGTTCTGGTAGCATTTGCTTCCTTATGGAGCTCGCAGTACAGAACAACGTTATGTGTTTCTGAAGAGTTCTTTATAATAGGATTTCTATACGTCTAACCTTGGCCAAAGTGTGGAAGGAAAAAAAGTATGTGGATATGAAAACGGTTTTGAAAGATAATGATCTATCTTTTTCTGAGAGAGTTTATTGATTCCTGTTTTGTGTCCATAGATTTACTGTGGTCCTACTCCCACTAAAAGACAATCCATTTTTTCCCTATGTACTCCAACTGGGGCCAAATCAAGCTAAAAAATTTATCGTCTCTCAAGATCGCAATCACGGTTTACTAAGATTGAGACTACAGAATCTCAGATGTTAAGGCAGGACCTTGAGACAGCTATTCCAATATTATCTATTACAATACTTGTACCTGTTTACTTTTTTAAAGATTACAACACCTTTTTAAAACTATTCTTAAGCAAAAACAATTCCACAAAGTTTGACATATTTATCTAATTTTGCCTTGGACCTGTCTCTGAGAACTTGTATACCTCATACTCATTGATTTTTACAGAGTCTTCCTATAGTTTGAATTTATTGTACCTGATATTGTATGTCTCTAGAAAAGGGTGCTGGATAGTTTCCATTCCTATTAAAGGTTATGGGCTTGAGGGTGATGGGCACACTAAAAATCCATAAATCTGTCCTCTTCCAATTTAATCTACTGTACACTTCTGAGTATCTTATAACACACTCATTGCTTTTTTATCTGAGTGCATCATTCCCATTGGCTTCAATGATAACAGATTGAGTTCACTAGCATTTTGTAGATATTTAGTAGCTGAAAGGAACAGATCCCATTTTATTAGGTGAAAAAAAGAGATGGGAAGATGTTTCTTTAATCACTTCAATGCATTGTCTGTTGTTTGGGTGACACTTCACTGTTTCTTTTATCATGACACACTGATATTTGTAAGCTGTGTGGCAGATTATACAAAATAGTGATTTTTTTTAAATTTGGGTCACTTTTAGGAAAGAAGTGGATATTTCATATGAACATGTAGTATGTTTAAATGTGATTTTTTGATCATCAGGCAGTACTCAGAAAATTATAACTGTATACTCCATCTGTCTGGGTGATGATATTGACATATAAAATACTCTTTGTAATCAAATGTTCTGTGATATAATGTATATCAATAGACACATTTCTTTAGCATATTGTGGTGGGCCAAAAGAGTTATTTTACATGTTCCTGAAATGTGAAAAACAGTCAAGTGCCACTCTTGATCTGCCAAAAGACACAAAAGCACATCACTTGATTTTACTTTAAAATATTGTAATCAGTGATTTGATATGTGTATTAAAATTATTTTCCAAAATAATTCTTTAACATATTCATGACAAAAGTAAAGACCTCTGTCTGGACTCTTGCCAAGGAAGTAGTTGAACTGTTTTTAGCAAGTGGCAGTGCTTTGGTATATAACTCTCAGTCATTCCTCTTCTAGGTATGACAAAAAAACCCCCATTTCTTTCCACTTATACAGTTCCTGTAATTTACTTTCATTTTAAAGGCTGCTTCCAACAAAACAAGGAATCTAAAGCAATGATTTGCATTGCTTTAGCTCTTCATGAGTCCAAAGACACTCAAAGGTGTTTATATACCTTTTAGGGCAGATCTAGACATTACAGTGATAGCATAGCTTTTCTTGCATAATGAAAACATCACTCCACATGTACAGCTGCACGTGCTAGGGCAGGCTGTCCCGACAAGGAAGAAAAGCTTGTCCTGCTGCTGCTTCCCAGCTTGGGGAGCATTCTCTGGTCAGCAGCACCACTGAAGGAATCCTCCAGGATCCCTGGAGTCTCAGAGGCAGCAGCAACCTAGGGGTGGGAAGGAGATGTCCTACCCCACTTCCCTCCCATGCATGCAAGGAGCAAGGGACACCCTTCCCAGCAGGAAAAAGCCCAAGATCTCCTGAGCAGCAGCAAGCACAGAAGTGGGGGGAGATTGCCCCTCCCTCTGGCCTTGCTGCTACCTGGGAGACCCCTACACTCTGCTCCTGCTCCCTGAGTTGGCTGCTGCCCATGAGACCATGGGCTGCATTCTGGCCAAGCAGCATGTCTCATATTCCCTGTTCACCTGGGGGAAGTGGGGCAGGGGTTTCCTCCCCTCCCTTCCCTCCCCTGTGCTTGCTGCTGCCTGGGAGACTACCCAGGCTACACTCAGGCTGGGCAGGAGTGTCCCTGCTCACCTGCTCTGTGCTCTCATGGCAGGTGGGGAGGCCATTTATCCTGTGTGTGTTGTGCTGCTGGGTAGAGGAAATAACCTGGGGCTCAGTTCTGTAATGGGGCAGGGTTTTCCTTCTGTTGTTTTCCAGAAAACTTTGCACTGGAGAAAGATCCTGGGATGCTGGAGGGTCAGCAGATTGCCATCACAGGTTGTATTCCTTGCTACATGTGCAAAATAAAGTTGGAGCAAAACCAGCTATAAAGTTAGCACACATTTTCAAGCTCTAACTTTATAGCTGGCTGGACCTTTTTATGGCATGATTGGTACATAGCACATGTAGCATGTCTCAGTTAGTTGTGCAATTAAACAGTTCATTGTGTAATACCTGTAATGTGTAGTGGTGGCCTGTGACAGAGGCACCCACATATTGTTTGATACACTATTAAAATACTGCCCCTTTTAGGGTGAAAGATGATAGCTGCCTTACCAACACACTCACACTGCATAGCAATTTACAGCAGAAGTGAAGAAAAATATTATCTATCTTTATTTTTATGTCCAGTTGAAAAGTAAGGAAGAAGAGAGGTTAATCACGACTCTTTATCTCGGGTGGAATCTGAGCAGTACATTGGAAATGATAGGTTTGGCTGAAATTGCAGTTGGATTTTTAATTATCCCGATGGTCAGAACTTCAGCTTTACTGGTGGAGGTGCCATATTTCAGATAAGATGTAGTTTGCTCTACTATTCAGTATTGAGCCACCTACTAAGCCATCTGCCCATTTCCTATGCTGGCTCATTTATTCCTTTGAGACCCCACAGCCACATAATGACCAATCCCAAATTTGTTCAGCATGTCAGCACAGCCAATTCTACTATACAGTAGGTAAGACTGGCAGTTGCCTAAGGCAGTAAAATATGAGAGACAGCAAAATATTTAGTAACTGTAGGCTGCAAGGGTGGATGTATTCCAGTTTCCTAGGGTAACAAAATGCCTACAGCCAGCAAAGTTTATATCATGCCTACAAATTTGGACAACTAAGAGGAGAAAAACAAATCTTACTCACCCAGACTGCAGAAGCACATACAAATGAAATGCTGCTCTCTGAACATATCTTGAGTTTTTAGCATTTGTACAGTTTGACAGAATTTCCTGCTGGCTTTTCTTTAGAGGTTATAACCCTAACCACAATATGTCATTTTTTTGTTCTGGCAAAATAATTAGTCTAATGAATTGTATCTGTACTCTCAGACAGACTGGGCTCTTGCTACATAGGTTTGATGTCCTGAAAAGAGCTTAAGGGATCTAGCAAATGACTAAAAATACCCACAACTCGCACTGCTGGTAAAAAGGCTGAAGGTATTCAAAAGCAGAAGATTGGATGACATTTTTGAAAAGTTATCAGATCTGGGACAACCAGTGAGGAACAGAAATCAGCAGAATAAAAAAATTCTTCTAAAGGAGCAAGCAACTTTGTAGTACCCTTTAGTTCAAACGTATGTTAGATGCCAAAATATTGCTTGTCGAAATAAGACTTCCCTTCCTTCCAAGAGTCCAACATTGCTTATGCATTCAGGGCCCTAACTAACTGTGCATTTCCCCTTGAGCTTGATATAGGCAGCACAACTTTCAATTTGTGTTACCATTTGTTCTTTTTAAAGTATATAATATACTTCAATTTAAATTGATTTTCTATCACTACATATCATGTACGAAGAAGCAAAGAAAGAGAAAGCTTCAGGAATAGTTATACCAGTTTATGTAATGAAGGTTTGAGAGCCTTAGAAATATCTTGGAGAGCAGAGAATGAAAAGAGAAATTAAAGTTAAGTATTAATGTCCAATATGTACCTAGAAGTATCCAAGATCATTACACATTATAATTCTCAATGACATAGGAATCCTGTGTTGACAAATAGTTGTATGCAGATCACTGAAAATGCAGGTAGTTGGAAAGGATAGCATCTGAATTTAGTTACAAAATCAGATAGTGCCCTTATTAAACAGTGTCTTAATTCAAGCTCCATCAATGCTAAAAGAACTGCTTACAGGGTGCATCCACATATCCAATTAGTAAGCACATTTTGTGCTGTAGTCAGCAGCTCCTGGATACAGCATATACACGTGCCCAAAACCACCGCAGTTAGAGTTGGGGTGGAGCAGCCTGTAAGTTCTTCCACACTTTAGCACTCTTGTGCCCTCGCCAGCACCAGGCACCATCTACATGTGCATTGAGGGGGTGTAAATTACTCCATCGCAAGACAGTACTTGTTGCAAACAGTACTATCCTATGGCAGAGTTAATTAATGTACTGCACTCTACTACAGGTGCATGTGTAAATGGTGACACTTTATTGTGGAACTAATTAGTCAACTCTGCAGTAAAGTGCATATGTAGATGCACCCACACAGCATCAATGTATTGTTACATGTTACACTTAGCACATGCTATATTTAGATCATCGAAAGCATTAATATAACTTAGGAAGTTTTCTGAGCAGTATCACGTCAATGCTTATGATGATCTAAATAAAGTCCATAGTCCTGCACTGGAGTCTTGAATGGACTTGGTATGGTCCCAGGGCTGAGACTCAAAATCAGCTGATTTTCGGTCTCAGCCGGGAGATCACACCAAAGCCAGTTCAAGGCTCCAGTGCAGTGAGGAGGCTGAGAGCAACAACAATGCCCAGCTCCTCCACGTAATGGGGGCCAGGTCTAGGCTCTGGTGTGGTGTCGGGGGTGACAGTGACACTGACATGGCACATGAGCCAGTCCCATCCCCAGCACTGCTTCAGAGCCTTAAATTGGCAAGGCCTTAATGCAGTGGGGGGTGAAGGTGGAACCCTTACAAAGCGGTCAAGCGTCCAGCCTTCTAATCATATGGGAGCCTTGAGCTGGCAAGGTTTCAGCATGGGAGTGAAAGAGGGAGCCCAACAAACCACTGTTTTTTGGGCTGCTTAGCAGGGTCCCACCTGCCTTGCTGGTTCAAAACTCTGGTGTTAAAAGGAATGTGGGGGCCCAACAAACACCTTTGTCAGGTTCTCCCCACCACCACCACCGCACTGCAGTTCTCTGATTTTATTATCTTTATGGAGCAGTTTGATGTTAGCTCACCATGTGTTAGGTAATACAATATGCAAATACTCTGGAAAAGGCCTAACTTTACTACACTGTGATGACACTTAACACATGCTTTACTGCTTGAATGCTCTGACGCTAGTGTGTAAATGCAGTTAGCATGTGCCAAGGGTAACATGTAACAATACCATAAGGCAGCAGGCAAGGCCCTATCTGTGTAATTTTTCTTTCTAGCTTCATTTCCTGCAGTCCAGCTAGTAATGGAAGTGAAGCCCACTACAATATTGCGCAGATACCTAGAAACTGGATGAAAGGACTCTGAGAGGAGACCTTAACATGTAGGTTATAGTTCTGTACCAAGAACGGCTGTTTTAAATCTCTTTGCCCTGACACTTCTCAGTGCAGGATCAAGCTATCATCTTTATTACTTGTTATAGTTATGATTCAGGAAGATACTTTGTGGTACAGTACCTAAGAACAGCTAAGAAAGTTGGAATGTTATTGTCATCTAATGTTTCCTGAAAAATTATACAGTATTGTAACATATTGTGGCTTTTATCCAGGTCCTAAACGCCCATACTAGAAAAACACATTCAAAGTGGGTATCCTTTTGGAAAATTTAACAAAAGGGCAAATGAGGACACATAGACAAGTTTTTCTCCGGTGTAATGTCACTAAAATTAGAATTGTTTGACATTACCGAGGCAACGTTGGAAGGGGTGTGCTGCCAACTGCCTGTGCTGATACCATTCTCTGGATATGCTTCATTTTCTTGTTTTGTCAAACTGGTCCCTTTCCTGAACACTAAGAGATGTATCCACAACTGACTTAAATCAAATACCTCCATGAACTTTAGTGGGCTCTAGATTGGACCAAGTATTCTTTATTTATTATTGAAATTATTTATTGGCATATTATACATGACTTATTAGATAATAAACTATATCATCTTGCTATATTTGCAAATAGGAGATGATTGAGCCATATAGACTACATATATACTATTGCCTATATCGGAATATATTACCTAACCATGGTTAGCATTGTATTGACTAACCATTTTTAGCATTGTAGTGGATTGTAGTAATCCAGGGCTCCAATTGTAATTATTGGTCAAGTTGAATTCTCTAATTGTTGTTGCCTTCTAGCTGTCAGTTCATCTAAGTCACAGGTGGTTGCTTCAAAGAGATTGATGACATGGGTGTTAATGGGATGCACTGACTTGTGACTTCAATTTGGAATTTATCATTGAAAAGAAAGCAAATAAATGGGAATCCAAGTTCTTTTTCCAGTATTTACCTTTCCCCCTTTCTCTTTTGGATTCATAAGGGTAGCTGGTTTAAATTTCTCATTGCCCATTTCTATAGCTTTCTTTCGCTTCTTTTTTATGTTTGTATGCTAGCACTCACATGTCTCACGCTATCATCTAGATCAATCAGGTCTCATTTGATATGTGTGGATAGGGGCTCAATTCAGGTTTCTAAAGTATTTGACCAGGAATATGTTCCAAATATTAAGACTTCAGAACATTCTAACCTGAATTATTCAGGAAGAAATGAAACAGTTGTTTCAATCAATAAGTGAGTTGCGCTGCATGTATAAATGAGACTGCCTATCCAGAATCAAATCTGTGAAAAGCAGTAAGATCTAGGTGCTGTTTGCTTGTTTGTTTTAATAGTACTAGTAATGTCCAGATGCTAAATTACCTATCCATTTGACATGGGTGAAAATATGTAGGCTTAGTCTGAGGGACTCATTTCTTGTTTAAATTAAGAAATATGCAAAGAGAAGTACGTATGATCAGAAAAATAAGTGTAAAACAAACCCTTTAATATTGTGTCCATTTATTCCCTATGAGTCTTGTGAATCATATTTGCATAATTTAGTGATTTTAAATGTTGTCAACATTTGCAAAAGCACAAGATTTGTTCTTTTTGGTAATGATAAAACAGGCTAAGAGAAAATAAGGAAGCCATCTAAACTTCTCTCCACACAAACATGTAACCAAGTTTTACCTTTTATGGAGCTTAGGGAAAGGGCAAGGAAAGAAGAGAAAATTTGTTTGCATTTTTTTTAATTCTATGCTTATCTTTGATTTTTTTTTGGTTTTGCTCTGAACTAGAGACAGAAATACTGAACTAACCCAAGCTAAGCAGCCTGGAAGTATTTTTGATCTCACTGAAATCAAGAAGTAATGAAAATCTCACTTAGATGTCTCTTCTCATTAAATTGTCCAACTGATTTCCAGACCCAATAGATTTGAAAAATAGATTTGAACTGAACTGCAGATAAAAATCCACATTTTTGGACGCTTCTCCAAATGAAATTTTGGAAGCAGTTAATCCTGTTTCCAGAATCACTCTTTCTATAGAGGTGTGTAACACAGACAAATACATTTTGCTTTCACATAACTAGATTCATTCGCAATGCTCATGGTTATATCACAGAGTAACCTCTATGTGGCCATGGTCCCCACACATTTCTGGAGGCTTTGTGAATATGGAAAACCCAGAAAGGATGTTTTAGATTTCAAATAAATATAATAAAATTTAGGTTATAAGCCTGGGTCCTTAGAACTCTGATCCCTTACCAGAGTTTAGGGAATCCTGACCCTTTAAAATATGTTGTAACACATTGGGGTCCTAGGCATGACCATGACACCCCTTGCAGGCTGTGGTTAAATTGTTGCTGTGCTCCTCCCTACACTTTAATGCTGTGTGAAGTGAACCTGTATGCGTATACAGCCTGCAGAACAGTTAGGGATTGTTCAAGATGAAACCCACTGTAAAATGGTCTCTTTTCAGCCACTATTGTAATTCACAGTAGAACCAAAATAAGCTCATAGGTTTGCCTGTGCCCACATGTTCCAGTGGGCTGGTGAAGTTAAAGTACGCCAACGTGCCTACCAAAGAGTGCATAAGGAAGTGCTATTGTTAACATCATATCCGGCCCCTTTGACTCCCCAACCTGAATGACCAGGACCATGGTTGAAATCTAGTGCTGTTTAAATGTGTGGGAGTTGTACTGCTGGCTTGATGTGTGATTTCACCCCATACTTCAATAAGTGTTCATATAGCAGCAACACAGCAATTCACTGCTCCCATTGCAACTTCTAGGCTGTCGTGCAAAATATAGATTGGATAATTATATTTTGAAAAAATAAAGGTTGTTTTTAAAGTATGAGATTAAAAATATATATAAATGAGTGTATATTTAACTCTGTTGTAAAAGCATCAAATCCATCTTGATAAATATTTTATCTCTGAGATACTTTGAAGGACAATTATTTGGCATTAAGCATTTCCTGTTCCCAAAATAAAATGTTACTATACCACAGAATTGCTAATAGTTTAGGAGGAGTTCAAAGCAGAAAGGGAAGATTATTGCGCAATGGCTTCAAAGAAAATGACAATGGATACATCTGCACAAGACTCTTTGCTCAAGATGAGATCAAATTACTGCACAGTAAGCATCACTGTCTATATGTGCAGATGCTTACTATGCAGTAATTTACTGTCATCATGATTACTTACTGTATCATACAGCTTGTGATTACTTAATGTATCATATGGCATGTGTAAATGGCCAACTGGGAGCAAACTTGATTCCGGCCAGCTGGAGATTGCTCCCTGCCCCTGGGATCTGCCTAGGGCCCAGACACCAAAGCCCAGGCAAGGACAATGTCCCCATGCCCCGGCAGCAGGAAGCTCCCAGCCCCCAATCCCCAATCTCAATTAGAGAGCAGGGGCTGTGGAGACTTTTCCCAGGCACAGCTCCATGATTGCAAAGGGAGCATGTTCACCATCATACTCCATGATTGTGGAGCTGGGCAGGCAACAGCCTGGGGAACAACCTGAAGAGCCTATTCAGAGCCCTGCTCCATGTCTGCAGAGTGGAGGCTGGGAACCATCTCACTTAGCAGCAAGTCTCAGCCCCGTGTCCCAATTGGGCAATTGAGGCATGGGGCTTGGAAAGTTCTTCGGGGAGGGGCAGATCCCAGCCCCTTGCCCCGATCCACCAGTGGGCAGCTAGTCGCGAGTCCCTGGCTGGGCAGGGATTAGCTCTATCACTGGTGGATTGAGGCTGGAGGCTGGGACCTACCCCTGCCTTGCAGCTCTTCCCAAGTCCCCTGCCCCCAACTGGAGAGCTAGGACCAGGAGCTGCCTGCTGCTGGGTCAGAGGGACACTGTCCCTATCTGGGCTGTGGTGTTAGAGCTCACCCCATCAAGCAGCCAACCCCCCCATTCTGTCTTCTGGCCCTGCATTGCTGGGTACATCTGTCTCTTGTCCCCATGCTCCCTGCTAGCCCCTGGGCTACACCCAGAGGGAGTCTAGAGCTCCGCCTGGCTGCTGGAGGAGGTGGGAGCAGGCTGCTGCCAGGAGCAGCAGATCTGCTCTCTCACCCCTGCACCTGTAGGCACCTGCCCCAGGTGGGTTTATTCTAGAGTAAATTACTCTAGCGTAAACCCACCCTGCAGTATTTGCTTGTGTAGACACACCCACTGATAATCAAATTTACTTTTCAATTAATGTACGAAGAGATTCAAATGTAGATTAAAACAGCCCATTTTGTATTTTACAGGAAATATTGATGAAGCAGAACAAGAGTGGAAAGCAGGATTCCATCGCTGGAACAATTACATGATGGACTGGAAAAATCAATTTAATGATTACACTAGCAAGAAAGAAAGCTGTGGAGGTCTCTAATTAATAGGTTTACCCTTTCCAAAATGTCCATATTACCCTTGATCAAGTCAAACTTACAGGTAGCTATCTAACATGTCTTGCAATAAAGTTTGTTGTACAGATTAAACAAAATGTCATGGATATAATATTGATTCCCCAGATCGTTCATTTATATTTTAACTCATATCTCAATAAACAGTATAAGGCATTTCTACCCTTTGAAGCTTCAGAGTGTGTTAAACAAGACTATAGAGATTAACGCCTGAAGATTAATGATGTACATATTATCATAAACACTAGCTGTTTAAAGTCTCACTTCAAAGAAACAATGTAATCTGTCACAGGAGGATGACATTTGTTTAGAAATATCAGTATTTTAGTATCGCCATGCAAAGCACAATTGGTTTAGACCTTAACTGCAATGACACAGCACTTAAAATCTTGCTCCACGTATAATTTAGTTAACATAAACGTAAAGAAAAAATAACTTCACTGAACACAACAAATGTGATTTGCTTGTTAAAGCGAAAGGGACTTAGGAAAGTTAATACCTAAAGCATTGCTCTTGCAAGGCCCAGTCCCAGAAAATCAGCACACAGCTCAAGTAGACATACCTAGTATTCCCAAAGGGCGAAGAAATAATGCCATTCTCTCCCCTACACTACAGAGCATCCATGCAAACCGGTCAGTGTAGCCTCTTTGCTGCCTGTCACATCATTCTCATGAGGTAAAAGATCCTGAAAGTAATAGGTTCAAAACTAGTGCCACCCCTTGTATGGATCTGCTCCCCGGTGCTTCCAACGTTACCCTATGCAAGACCCCTGGTGCAGCGAGGTTCTGAATGGGGTAGACACATACTCACTGGGCATGCCTCCTCGATAATCCTGTCCTGGCCAGCATAGTAGAAACAGCCCAGGTTCATTATGTGAGGAACCCTCTGCAACCTTAAAGCCTTGACTCAACAAAATGCCAGTGTGTTAGCTTGTTGGATATCAGACATATAGCCCTAGCTTTCTTGATTAGGTAGAAAGATTACAGTCACTGAAACAGACTCTATCTTTCTGTTTGGTCAGTTTTATAATGCCGAGCACATGAAGAGTTTGCCAAGAAATGTTGTAGACTCTCCGTCACCGAAAGGTTTAAAGTGCAGGTTAGATAAACACTTGCATACAGGAATACCCCTGCCCTGCGGCCCCTTCCAGCCCTATCTTTCTATGGCAATATGATTATTCAGTAGTAATCAGTGATGCCATTAGAGGCTAAATCTCCTCACTAGTCACAAAACTGGGCTGCTTCGGTCTGTAATAAAGGGCCCATATTTTCTCAAATAAAAATCTTCCCCTTTTCTGTAAACTTTAACTTAATATTTTTGCAGTGTCAAAAGAAAAGTTTGGGTTGCTGTTTCTTACTTCTGCGGTTCCTGATGTTTCGCTGGAAGGAAAGGACTTTAAGAAGTTTTCTTCTAGTTGGTCCAGTTGGAAGGAATTAGTACCAGCATTCTCCTGTGTTCACAGGTTTGGGAGGAATTCCATGTCCAACCTGGTAGACTGAAGAGATTGGAAAGGATGAACAGGCAGATTTCTGATAGTCACTTGGCAACATGAAACCTCTGGACAAAAGGACTGATGATTTTCTTTGCAGTAAGCACTTTAACTGCTAAAAGATTTCATCCTTCCAGTTATAGCTGAGGGAATGTAAATGTTTCCTATAGACCCTGCCGGAAGTCAATTCCAGAATTATCACCATTTCTGTAAAGATTAGCTTCCTAAAATACAACCGAGAGCCAGTCAACCATTTGGGAAGGTTGAGTTATTGTCTGGGGTGCCCCTAAACTCTACATATTGAATGTCCTTATCAGAAACCATGCACTTACCCAAGTTAATATTTTATTGATGATATTAATAGCATGGGAAATTTTGACAATCTACAGCATGCCATTTATTTACTGTGTGTTCTCTGCATACGACTGACAGATTGCTAATCAGACCTTTGGGGAGCTTGATATAAGGCTGAGCCATTGTGCATCATCCAGCTGATTTTCTTGATTTTGTGCGTTATTTTTTCTATTCACTTAATAGGTGTAATTTCAAAAGTGCTTAGTATTAACCAACTCTGCCAACAGTGAACTTTAGTGGGAGCAGTGCATCTCTAAGCACTTTTGAATATTGCTCTCTCATGTTGTTTTTATCCTTCTTGCCATTTCAGTTTATTTTTGAAAGAAACAAGAAACACAAAAAATCAGGGATAGCTAAATATACAGGTAACTTTGCATTTTTAGGCAGTTTAAGAGAGATTTATTTTCCTCTGTGTTTTTTAAATCAGGATTGGTTAAGGCATATGTAAAGAATGATTCTTTCTACAGTTTGCAGTTAATCAGTGTAATACGCAACCTGAAAGTATGGTTGTGGGCATGGAGAGGGAAGAAAAACAGAATAAAATAAAATATAAACCCACTCATTTGAAGTGTTGGCTTTTTTGGATTGAAAATATTGTGGGCCTTTCATTTTTCTCACACAGAAAAAGGATTTCTCTGAGTACCACAACAGCATCATTGACATGCTGTGCTGATTTCATTTGGTCATATGTCTCTATGCAATGCTTATGCAAATACAATAAAACCTGTCTTACATGACTAATGATGGGAACAGAAAAAAAATGAGTCACTCATTGTTCCTAGTTAATGATTAGAGATTAAATAAAATCATATGCAAATTGCACGAGAGTAGTTTAGTTATATAAGACAATAAATGCCAATTGGAGGGATATGTTTAATGACACTTCTTTTAGCTCAGAAGGGGCAAGCATCCAGAGGTTAAAAGTGAAAATATCTGTTACAGAATATGTGTATACTCTGCTCATGAATTAATACTGTACTCATGCTCTGTGCCAGAATCCCAAATCCTCATGCAATCATAGAGTAGCTGGAAGTTTCTATTATAATGATATGCACTTCCAGTAAGAGTGCTAGCATTTAAATAGTTGTTAGTAGGTTTACGAGTTATACTGATTCCAGTGGTAACATTTGACACCTAGCTCAGAAACACTCATGTAGCATCATGTTAGAGTTCCTATGAGAGCTGGAGCCCTCAAATGAAAATTTGTTTCGGGAGATGGTACCAGTTTGTTGAACCTGGAATATCTTGTCCAGAACATCTTGGACTGGTCAGACTTCCACTGCATCTAAGGCAGTGCTCCCATAGAGCCCTGTGGAGTCTCCCAGAGTCCAGGAGCCCGGTCTTCCAGGGTTACTGGCTCTGGCACTGATTCTCCTGATGGGGCTCCAGAACAGTGCTGGGACAGATCTTCCTGGCGAGGACCTAGGATTCCTAGATGCCACATCTCCAGGAACAGGGGACTGACAGCCCTTAGAGCACTGTCTTTGTGCAGAGTTTGGCTTCCAGCTCCAGATGTGAAAGCCCTGAGAACCACAATAGTAGCCAAGGCATCCCATTCTCCAGACGTAGCCACTACAGTGGGATGCCACGGCTTGCAACAGTGACACCTCTGCCTTGTAGCCAGCAATCCTGGGACCCCTGAAGCTGCTCTTTTTGCTCTGATTAGGAGAAACTAACTTTGGAAAGAACAAACTTCCTGTTTTTCACCCGGCTCTGCTTGCTACAAGCCAATCTACTATAGTGATAATTTACTATATAAACAAATAGATGAACAGACAAACAGGCAGGATCAATTCATTGTTTCTGTCTGTCAGCCAACTCAGTAAAGCACCCTTGTATAAGTTCTCATTTGGAGACATCTATGTAACATTATGGAAAAAAATCCTTTGGCTTTTTTGGAGGCGGGAGCTGGCAGGGTATGGGATGGAGAAAATTGAAATCTGAAATTACGGAGATATTGATGCAGTTGTAAGAAAATAGCCCTTACAAGACCAATATACAGGTTCAATTTGATTTCTGTACTATTAGACCTCTTTACTGTCCCTGTTGTACAGGGTATACTGGTAGAAGGATATATTTTTTCATATTTCACAATGTAATTTTCAGCTTATCAAAACTGTGGTAGGGGATCTATTACATATCATAGCATCAAGGCTCTCCAGCCCACTGTCTGAAAATGTAATATTAAAAATGTATACCCAGGCATGTGTGTATAATAAGAAAGTTGCCTTCATCTCAGTCATTGTTATGGTTCATACACACACCCTGACTCCACATGAGTTCCATAACATCAGCAATAGCCGATTTATAGGGACAGATTAAACAGCATAATACTTCTGTTATGCCTGCAGTATGTCCAACTTTATTAAAGAACAGCATGTGGTGTCAGTACCAAATGCCAGGCTGAAAACAGTGGAAAGCCCCCTGGCTTTCCCTTCCCCTCCAATAAAATAACAGATAAAAGACCAAGACTTGCTCCAGTGTTAACAAGAGTTACAGGGCCCATAGAAAACAATATATGTGGATGCACTAAGCATTGTGCTAGTTCTGCTCTGCTTATTCCAGCCAAAACATTCCCCCACTAAGCTGAAGAAAAAAGGTTAGGAATTTGACAGTGATTCAGAATATGGGTGAGATATGAGAGCAGCAGCTTTGGCTTTTAAGTGTGGAGCCTATTGCAGAGGAGGCAGTGCCAGCTGACTACTTTCGCCCTGTCTTTTTCTTTCCATCTCAGTGCAACTGTGGGCATTTGCCAAAAAGTCTGTCTACTTTTGGCTCACTTGCAGTTGCAAAACCAAGCACCTGTGTAACAGATATGTGCAGCTGTATATGTTTACCACTGCTGATCCATCTGTAGTACATGCCACATGCCAGTTGATTTACTCTGGCTAGGTTGAGAGCAAGAATCCATTAGAAAATGTCCCTCGCATAATTAACAAGCATTTCTCTCTTTCTCACAGCTCTGTTTTTATCTCAGTCACTTAGGTTTCTAGGTAGGATTCTTGCTGCTATGTAATTGTTGCTAGATGCCGATAATCAAACGTTTGATCTAAGCTCTGGCAGCAAGTTTTTCACTATGTGAATATCACATTCTAGCGATCAGTTGACAGTATAGAAAGCATCTATTACATATGATGAGATTAGGATTAGTAGGAAGAAGGTAGGGGAATTTAATAACCTTTGACTCTCACTTAGTCTTTCTATCTGGTGAGCTCAGAGAACCATTTTACTAAATCAGCCAGCAGAGAGAACCGATATAAACTTTAATGGTTCTATATATAAACCTCAGTAGACGGATATAGGAAACATATAGCAGGTTTTTCAGTCTGACCCAAATGTCTGGAGTCCTGTAATGTTGACAGGTTGGGTTATTTACCTGGCATTAAGTTATTCATAATTTCCCTATAATAGTGAGTTTTCAGACCTGAGCTGATCTATAATTTATATGCTATAATTTATTCATATGCAGACTGTGTGACTTCTCAAAAGGACTTCCAGGAAAGTAAGGAGCAAAAATGAGCCATATGGGATGTCTTTAAGACACCCCTTTTAAAAGAGTTTCTACTTTTTTGTGTTATGCTCTTTAGGCTCCTAGGCTGGGTCCAGATGAGCGTGGCTGGGTGGTATATGGCACTGCAGACACCACATGTTCAGGTGTTCTCCATGCTGCAAGGGAGCAGCATGGAGGGTTTTTCTGATGCCTGGAAATCCGGGCGGTGGGGAGGAGGAAAAGTGGAGTGGTGCAAGTGGAGGCAGCATGAGCTACCTAAAGCTGGAGCCTGGCCAGCCAGAGCCACATTCCAGTTCCACATGGCAGAAACGTTGCAGCTGCAACCCCGGGCAGCCTCCAGGACCTCAGGTAACGCTGCTGGGGCCAGCCCAGTGTTTGCCCCAGCTTCCCTTACCACCTGGGGTAACCTGCCACATGCCAAAGGATATGTGGCACTGGACTTCCCCAGGGACAACTAGCAGTACCACAAGGTGCGACATCCATGCATATCTGGATGTGGCCCTAAAGCTTCATAGGAATACAAGTGAAAAAATGTATCTGGCAATACATCACTAATGTAATGACCTGGGATCACACGTGCGCACACGCATGCAAGACATATGCCACATAGTAGGAAAGGACCAAGTTATTTAACTGTGTAACTTTTGGACTCTAGCAGTGATGGAGAGACTCTCTTTTTATTAATTAAGTAGCCTGATAAAGTTAGTACAGCCACCTTCTAAAGAAACCTGATTTCACAAATACACTAAACAATGTGCTCCACCAGAATTTTCAATATAGAGCTTTCTTTCTTGACTTTTGATACTGGAAAACCTCTACAAAGATGATTATTGTTTTTATTTTTTCCCTGACTGGTCTCTTCTGATTTTTCAAAACCAAGTTTTCTTTCAACTTTTTTTTTTGGTCTACTCTTCTCCTATCAACTGATAGAACCTGCTCTTCTATTCTAGTTCCATAAGTATAGCTCCTCTACTCATATAGAATTCAGATGCTCTGGATTTTTCAACTTTTCAAATTACACCAGTTTCTCCCTTGTGCCCATTCCTGTGCCTCTGTTTTTCTTGTAGCAGCCTTGAACTCAGCCAGGTTTACTCTTTATTTACAACATTCTATTATCCTTTTCCTATTCTGCTCAATTTAGCATTCTCTTTCCATTTTTGTACAGGGCATTTTACTTTCAAATTAATTGCTTGTGCTCCTTTTTTTAAGCCTGCTGCAATTTAAGAATATCTCATTCACAGTCCAATCCAGTTTATTCTTTTGCCCTTAGACTCTGCAGAGGGACTTCCTTCACAGGGGTTTGTAACATCCAATTGCATAGCAATTTTTTTTTTTATGAGGAGATAATTTTATGAGCAAGAAAACCGTTTGTTGTTATTCATGAAAGGATGAGAGTAATCCAAAGTCAAGCTTGAAGGTACAAGCTGACTGCTACAAGGATCAGGAAAGTATGTCCTTGTATACTGAGCTTTTAAAAATTGGCTAGGTACCTTATGAATAGCTTCATTTTCTTTGAGCCATAACCACAGACAGAAAGCTAGGTTGGACCAGCTGATTGCAAATGTTCCTTGTTCATGGATTTGTCCTGAGCTAATATAATCTCACCGCTGTAGTTCTAAATTTTGTACAAAATACTGTTTTGAGTTCTGAAGCCTTAATGTGTAAAATGTTGATACATTGACTCTATTCATACATACTCCACGCACATGCTAGAGTTAGTAACTCCAAATCCTAATTACGGTCACATGACTTTCTACTATAATGTACAAAGCAGGTCTATTAGTCACTCAGTGAGTTAAAAGTTCAAGAGCTTTTTCACGTAATTCAATTAGGATTCAATTTAGGAATGTATCTTATGCTGTAATTTAATTAGCCCTTTTTAATGTTTCAGAAAGGGAGATAATTCCTTCCTGATCACTGATGCATCCTGAAGTATGTATACTTTCTAATTCTATCGTGACATGTAAGCCTACAAATGTTTTTTGTAAACTAGGTTAGATACACTGATAACAATTTCAATTCATAGGGCTAATGACTGCAATACAGTGCTATGGAGCTAAAGTCAGTACAGGTGTACACATCAGTGGAGTCTAATTGGATACCAGAGTGCAAGGGAAATGATAGACAGGGCAGAGAAAGGTGAGGCAAAGCAAAAAAAACTACTGGTTCTGGAACCTAAAGAAACACAGCTATAGTACACTTTACTAAACCAATGGACTGAAAGGGAGATGATATAAATTCAGTTCTACTCTCTGACAGGGTTAGGAAACATCACAACAGTTGTCTCTTACCTATGCATAATTTTGAGAGGGCCTAATGGCGATGACCCTTTTCTAATATAGTATCTCGGAGGAGCACAGTATCTTTTCCTTTAAAATACTGAAAAATCGGACAGAATTCTGGGTCTTTGTTAAAATGTTCATATCAGATTCAGTCCCTTATATTGTCCTTGCTAATTATCATACACATATTCAAGAGAATGCAGGCTCTTCAAGTTCTGTTTCCATTTTAATTTATTCCAGGGTTTCAGCAGCGAATACTTTAGCCACTATTAATAGAATGATGTACAAATGGTGTAGGTGGTTCTTGCAGTTTGGGAGTGCTGTGGTTAATTTCTTTAATTTATAAAGTATTTATAAGTCTCAGTTATACTGAGTTAGTGGTAAAAGTGTGTAGGCAGAAAGCAGTTATCTCCACACCTCTCAATCTTCCAAATTAAATTCACTCTTGCAGCATGTCTAATCACTTCGGGGCACCTCATCATCTTCTCTCAATTACAGGCCATGCAGCACTGTTACTTGCAAAATAGATATGTATTTTTCAATGAAGAACTTAGATTGATCTTATTTTATTATCCCATCTGTGGAAAAATTAAAGGTTTAACCCAGAATAAGCACCAAGAGATGTGACTGATAAATTATCGAGGATTGTTTAGCAAATAATTTATGTGGATTTTATTTAGGACTGAGAGAGAACCAGCTGGAATTAAACATCCAAAGTGATATTTCTGAAATATTAAACTTCCTCCCACTCACTAATTAAAGAGCTGCGCATTTTATAGATATAGATCATTGGACTTATCTCAGAACCCTTAAATAATATTGATCTACGTGGCTTAATATACATAATGTATATATATTTTAGATCAATAAGATGACGCACAGTTAAAAGATTTACTTGCTAAAAAGATTGAATGATCTAGAAAAATTATTCACATTTTTTCCGAAGTCAACAGGTGAGAAGGCTAAATAGGAATTCATTCCATCCTGTTTTATCAGCAGTGTTACAACATAGACACACGCACATGCAAAATAAATGGTTAATCATTCAAGTCCTTCCTAGCTCTAATGTTTATTAAAATAAGGCTCTTGAGCTTATACTTTTAATTTGAATAAAGTTCTCATTAGATTGACAATTCTGGTAACAGCAACAATTCTCAGAAACCAAAACAATCAAGTCATATTCGAAGTAATCAAAGAGATCAGCCTGATTGGAGGTACAGACAGAAGTGACAATTTTCACCTGATCTGGCCCCTGAAAGTGCTCTACAGCTGTGACCAAACAGAAACGCATGGCTACAGTACAGAGTGCTTTAAAAGGCCCAACCCTGCAAAAATCTGATTCCTCACTGCATTGGTAATCAGGTACTACAGCAGCCCCAAAAGTTATTCACTATTCTTTACAGGACAAGAGGATCATTGCTCTAATTCATGTCACAGCTTGCATATCTTCATTACCTCCAGAATTTCAGTGAGTGGTTTTATCTTTATTTCCATCAAGAACTCAATATATTTAACTCAGAACACAGTTCTTGTCTTAGACAGTGTCCTAACCCTCCACATTTACTATATAATCTGACAGCTTCTTGCAGGAAGAAACATAAGCTCCCACAAAACAAAGTCAAATATGTTAAACAAATCTTCAGACCACAGTCACTCATAGTCAGATATCAATGACCAATGCCCTGGCCATCTCTCTTCCTTCTGAGTTATTCTCAGGTCATCTAAATCCAAATAAAGTCATGAACAGAAGAGCCCATTTATAGTTTACTGTCCTGAGGACATTAGTAACATCAGACTATTATAATTCCCCACCAGCCAGAGTGGTCTTCAGAAAAGACAGACTATACTCAGAGAACACTGTGAAACTTCTTGGATACCCTCTGGACGCTGGTAGTGAATCCTTACACCCATTCCTTTGATGTGATGAGGCGGATGTGCTCCAAGCTCAAAATATGTGATCCACTATTGATTGATTTTTTGAGACACTGTGAAGTAACAGATGTTTCCAGAATTCAGTCTTGACATTGGAGAGAGAAACCTTCATGCACCCATTTTAGAACATGATATCATCAGGTTCTTTCCCAGATAAGCTGTACAATTTATATCAGTAGAAAAGTGTACATAGTGCCAAACCACTGAATATTGCACAATATATTCAAAAGAAAAGCTGTCAGACATCATAATTGGCAACAAAACGTCTTGTTCTCTACATACTCCAATACATATATATATATATATAGACATATACATATATATGTATATATGTATATGTATACACATATATATGTATTACACACACATGCACATATATATATATATAATTATTCGTCTATTTCAAAAGCTCCTATAGTGTCCCATTATGCTATAGCTGTACAAGATATTTGCAACAGTCCAGCCATACCAGGGATCGGATCAACCAACAAAAATAGAAACGTGTGTTAAAAAGCCATGTTAATATAACTAACAGATCTAACAATAAAGATATTAACTAAAGCAGAACAATTGCTGGTCAATAACTTCTCTGTCTATATTACTTTCACTTTAACACTTGGCTTTTTACCCTTTAATCTGCTTATTACTATGCCTTGGTATACAACTTGATCCATTAATTATGCCACCCAAATACTCCACATTTTATAGAATGTACATTACGTTTGATGCATCATCTCACTTTTCTCCATTCATACATTAATAATTCCTCTGAACAGTATCCTTGTCATTATCCTTATCCTTATCCTTATCCTTTGATGCTGTAATAGTGGTACCTTCACATTTCTATTAGAATTATTTTGAAATTAGTTTTCCAAAAGACCTTGAGTTCAGGGCTGACTCCCAATGAATTTCAGTCAGATGGCGGTGCTCCTTTATTTTTCCTTAGTAATCATAGCCCTATTATGATTTTTTGTTTTTGGAAACTTTGAACAAAATGCATATGCTTGTGGTTTTATATTAGGAAAGGTAAAAAAATGTACAAGCTGAATCCTCTCTCGGAATGTCTCATACTCTAACTGTAATGCAATATGTCACAGAATAGCAAAGTTTAATCAGCTTTTCATGCGCAGTGTACAGAAGTTAGTCCTATTTATTTGATTCTTGGTATTTTGAAGAGAAGGGATTGTTTCAGTGCCTTGGATGCAAACCTCAGCCTGCATTTCAGTGTCTTGCTATGAAACAGAGTTTCTATATGACCAGTCACTATATCTTTATGTGTATTTATGATCGTAAAATGCAGATAATAGCAGTTCAAAATTTCACTGGGGGCCAAACAGCTGACCTTGGATAGAAATAATAATGTTGTCTGGTATCACATGTCAGCCAACAGGCAGCAGAGTGCTTTCCCTGAAGAAAGATTTAGTGACAGATTCTGGAGTTCAAAATAGGTGGAATTAGCCTCTTTTATACACCAGTCTTGAAATACACATGGCCAAACAGCATAGAGACAATCAGTTTGCTGAGAAATCACAACTCAGCACAAATAGCCAATCTTCTGTCTTCGGAATTAACCCTAATCGGACACCAAAGGAGACCGCAAACTCTCCTATATAGTTCCACAAACTATCTGTAGGAACTTGCATACCCTAAAAAGTGAACATATTTCATATCTTCCCAACACTGAACATCTGTGATGTTCACTAAGGAGAATTTGGAAGACTATTTGGCAATGACATAACAATATATGTATAAATTCAAAGCCTGTTTGTTCTATAGATGAGGCTGAGCTCCTACATTTGTATCGTTATGAAGACAGGATCAGTCCACACCAGGAGGCCTCAAGAAGCCTGCATATACAGTTTAGTTCGTGGTGGCATATTTGTCTAAGCATAGCATTGGGATCTGGGAACTCTTCTTCTAATCTTGTCTGTCATTGGCTTACTGTCTGTGCTGTATTGTATGACATTTAAGTTCCCTGCATCCCAGTTTCCCAGAGTCTGCATTGTAAGGATTCATCAGCTGATAGTTTTGCATCTTTTCAAAATCACTAGTTTTACCAGAGGGAGCAGAGTTAGGCCAATGCTGAACATTTTATCTTATCTGTAATGTGCTACACAACAAATGCTAAGATTTATTTTTATTAGTGTTAATACGGCACTTCAGTACACATATCCATTTGGTTTGTCAGCTGAAACTACCAGCCATCTGTAGTGACAAATTTGTGATGTGTCCACTCAGAAATGAACTGAGACAACCACTCATTTCAGAAAAGCTGCTGAATAGTCATCAGATGGCTATCACTGTTTATGGAATACTTTTTCTCTTTGACCTCCTTTCTGCTGGAGAGATAGTTAAAGACACCCTTTTTGTTACCTGAGATATTCTGAGCAATTTTCAATATGCAGGGATCATTTTAGCTTCCCTAATGTACCATGCTTCTCATTTTCTGTGTGTCCAAATCTTCATTACCAGATTATTTATGTGAACTATGAAGAATGCAAGGGCAAAACATATGTTGCCTGGAAGAGACACTGTTCTCTGGAATGCCTTGAAAACTCCCTTATGAAATTACTTGGCTTTGCTGCATAATATATATTTTAAACAACATATTTCAACATTATAGTCTTCCCTTTCTTCTTTAATTGTAGTGACCTAGGTTGTCTTTTCACACTTAAACACACCTGGTTGCATTTTAAGTTTCATTTTTTCACATTAGTTTCTAAATAGTTCCTATTTCCCTTGTACGGTGAGGAATGTACAGTTGTTCAGTATTCTGATTGTTCAGTTGTCTGGAGTTTTCTTGCCATGGCAAAAGTGAGGATAAAGGTCATCCAGAAAAACAAAGTTCTCCGAAATATGGTCGGCCATTCCACTGTAACTGAAGCAAGTAACGGAGAATTTGTAAAATAAAATGTAGAGGAATGCATTGTGGTTTGTCATAAATACATGAATTACTACAGAGGTATTTTTATTGAATTATAGGGTTGCCCATTCACTGTTTGGGAATTGGGACTTATCTGCTCAGCTTCACTTTATGGTTCCCTAGGTAGACATCTTAACTGCTTCTGAGACAGACTGTAATTCAATAACATCAGAGCAGCTCAATACACCTGTTGTAGATCTGAGATTTCCCAAACATAACCAGAAATATGATCAAAATAGCTGACTCTGTCCATTTCCACCAATATCAGCTGTACTACAGCTGGAAAACTTGTTGTTGCTTCCTTTGCAAGCATACAGTCCAGCAAAGTGAGTAACCAAGTGACTGACCATGAAACTATATGTACTCCCCAGCTTCAGTTTGATCATTGGCTTGCTGCCTAAGTTGCAATCTAAAATAGTCTCTGACCATACTGATTAGTCAACAAGCTACGTATGGAAAAGACATTACACTGCCTCAAGACACATTTCCTGCTTTAGTTATTGCACAATATTTATTCCAATCAATACTTTTGTAATTAAAATGCAGCAAGTGACAAGTCTTGGCTCTGTCAATTTAAATACATTTCGAATTTCACTATTTCCAATTGCCCCAGAGGGTTCCTAGTAGCATCTAGGGATCACTTGGTTGTGAGCCTTTTACTCTCCTTAAATTTCTATCCAAACTGTCTCAGCAAAACATTTCTATCATTTCTGTCTGAAAATTGAATATCATCCTTCCATGATAGCTAGCAACCTCCTGTGTCTCCATGCCTATCCCTCCAGTGAATTCCACCTGGCGTTTTAGTTCCTTGTTCATTTTCATGCTTTTGAGCCGTAACTCTGCTATTCCAATAGGATATTAATTTTTGAAAACACATTGCTTCTATTCAGCAGCCTTATTATCATGTATGCCCCTAGCACTGGAATAGTAGCTATTTGATTTTTGTCATTCTTACTACAGCTCTTTTTTATTTATCTTTCTACTCTTTTCTACACTGTTAATCAGCATTTTGGTAGTGCTTTCCTAACTCTCTCTTTCCTTTGTCATTACTAATCCAGAAAAAAAATAAAAGGTGGGGGTGGTGGGGAGGAAATATAGTTTTCCATAGTGGTTGCCAATCTGTGTGCTCCTATACACAGGGTTTCAGCTGCAGTTCATCTCTTTAAAAATGTTTATTCCTCTAAACTGCTCCAAATTGTTTAAAACTATAAAAGCTTCTGGCTAGCACATCTTGCCAATCAGTCTTTCCCAAGATTTCATCCCC
>NW_017728910.1:11062814-11080144 GCF_001723895.1 Crocodylus porosus | reverse complement strand
GATCAAAATAGCTGACTCTGTCCATTTCCACCAATATCAGCTGTACTACAGCTGGAAAACTTGTTGTTGCTTCCTTTGCAAGCATACAGTCCAGCAAAGTGAGTAACCAAGTGCCTGACCATGAAACTATATGTAATCCCCAGCTTCAGTTTGATCATTGGCTTGCTGCCTAAGTTGCAATCTAAAATAGTCTCTGACCATACTGATTAGTCAACAAGCTACGTATGGAAAAGACATTACACTGCCTCAAGACACATTTCCTGCTTTAGTTATTGCACAATATTTATTCCAATCAATACTTTTGTAATTAAAATGCAGCAAGTGACAAGTCTTGGCTCTGTCAATTTAAATACATTTCGAATTTCACTATTTCCAATTGCCCCAGAGGGTTCCTAGTAGCATCTAGGGATCACTTGGTTGTGAGCCTTTTACTCTCCTTAAATTTCTATCCAAACTGTCTCAGCAAAACATTTCTATCATTTCTGTCTGAAAATTGAATATCATCCTTCCATGATAGCTAGCAACCTCCTGTGTCTCCATGCCTATCCCTCCAGTGAATTCCACCTGGCGTTTTAGTTCCTTGTTCATTTTCATGCTTTTGAGCCGTAACTCTGCTATTCCAATAGGATATTAATTTTTGAAAACACATTGCTTCTATTCAGCAGCCTTATTATCATGTATGCCCCTAGCACTGGAATAGTAGCTATTTGATTTTTGTCATTCTTACTACAGCTCTTTTTTATTTATCTTTCTACTCTTTTCTACACTGTTAATCAGCATTTTGGTAGTGCTTTCCTAACTCTCTCTTTCCTTTGTCATTACTAATCCAGAAAAAAAATAAAAGGTGGGGGTGGTGGGGAGGAAATATAGTTTTCCATAGTGGTTGCCAATCTGTGTGCTCCTATACACAGGGTTTCAGCTGCAGTTCATCTCTTTAAAAATGTTTATTCCTCTAAACTGCTCCAAATTGTTTAAAACTATAAAAGCTTCTGGCTAGCACATCTTGCCAATCAGTCTTTCCCAAGATTTCATCCCCAAACTCCCACCACAACTTAGCAAGATGTCTGCAAAGGTCTGAGGAAAATGATATTAGTCCTTTGCCCAACATTATTTGTTTTAAACAGGTTCCGATCTCCGCAGTAGAAGGCTGATCCAAAGGCCACTGAAGTTAACGACAGTCTGACAGTTCAATCCTGTGTGCTCAGGATCAAATCCTGACTTGTCAACAGAGCCCGTCCTTTGACTTTCAACAGACCTTCCAAGAACTGTGTGAATGGGCAGCACTTTGGTTGGAAAGCAGGCGTTAAAGTACTGACTTATGACAACAAGGAGGAATGCATGACATGTCACACATGCCTAAGAACAGCTACGCTTGCTGACTATCTCTTTCCCCTTCACAACAGGAAGGCTTAAAAAAGACTGAGACATCAGCTTAGCATCTGCAAATTTTAGCAGTGTATCTCATATTACCAGTGCTGAGGGCCTGGATGGCATCTACTTAACACGCACAAATCCCCTTCCTTTCTATACTATCCCTATATTGTTTAAGCAAGTGGCTCTGTTTTTAAAAGGGGAAATATTAGCCCTGCCACAAAATTTTTTTCCTACTTGCTTTGATTCTTTCATTTATCAATTCAAGTTCTAACAACGCATTATCATCCTCGATACCCCATTCCTTTAATTTACAAAGCTATATTTATTTTATGCCTTTTTTCCCCCTATGTTCTAGCACAGTAATGAATTTTCTGGGTACTGCTAACTTTGACCCTACTCCGTGGTACTAGTTTTTTCTGCATTGTAGCTTTAATGGAGAGGCTGACATTTAGTATTCAGAAAAAGACAATCCTAAAAGAGATACATGTTTGGTCACAGAACCACAGATGAGACATAAGGCTCGATAGAGGCACAGGAAGTCACCTGGTCCCACACCCAGCTCAAAATAGGATCATCCCTGGCTAAACCATCCCTGACATGTGCATGTAATGGAGTCCCACATATGCTCAGTGTGGGACCTTAATTTTGGGCATGCTAAGCACTTGAGGTCATTTTGATGTGGTGGGGCTCTGATGTGGCCTCTGAAAATTAGGCCCTTGGCATATCATATGGGACTGCAGTAGCTGAAGCTCCCCAAAATACTGTATACTTTGAATATGTTTGTCTTGTCTCTTTTCTCATTCAGAACTTACTCCTCTTTCCTTCTGCTCTATTGTTTTTGTTGACCAGCAAAGTAATTTTTGACTCATCTGTGACTGGTCGATCTCTGTGTACAGCAAACCAAACACATACGATGGGCCAGATTGTGCCATTCTTACACATCCTGAGTGAGCCTTTTGAAGTCGAGTGGCATTTTGCCATTGCATTCTGTGAAGCCAGGATTTCACCCATGAATTTCACTGGCAACCCTTATGGACTAAAGCAAGTCATAATCTGTCTCGGTATCTGTAAATAGTGTTGTACAACAACCTCAGACACAGCCAAACTGGTTCAAGCAAAAGTCTTATAGGAGCTCATATATTTATTGGATTTTTTGTGGTGCGTCCCAACCAACCTTTAGACACCCTTGTAATCTATATTTGCCATTAGCTGCCTTAGGTTCATATCTGTAATGGATAGTCTTGCTTCAACATTACTTTAGTGTACTCTTTTTACTGCTAATTGGCTCCATTTATTTTCTAGCAGGTTCTCGTAATCAGAGATGATGAATCCTTCTGTTCGGGCAATATCATTAATATATTTTAAGAAAAGATTAATTGTTACATAAAGGCATCATAAACAAAAAAGAGCTCTCAAGAGTTCAGCTTTCTTCACTGAAGCTTGTATGGAGTGAAGTGATGCTATGTCATTAAATTCTGTTTTTTAACACTTTATTCACTTTTTATTTTTAATCAAAGTAAACCGTTCCTATGCATGTGTACTAATAGTGTTGCTTTGTTTTTATAGAAAAGGTGAATTTGTGTTCAAAAACCTTGAAGCTTAAACCTGAAAGCTTGCTGCCTTGAACCCAAAGAACCTTGTCTGCCTATTTCCTTAGACCAACATGGCTACAGCTTATACCCCTACTGGGTGTAGTATTTTTTAGGAACTTGAGACATTGAGTTTTTGCCTTAGTATCCCTATAAAAAAATAGCAAAAGATACCTAC
Source organism: Crocodylus porosus (assembly GCF_001723895.1). Classification (NCBI taxonomy): domain Eukaryota; kingdom Metazoa; phylum Chordata; order Crocodylia; family Crocodylidae; genus Crocodylus; species Crocodylus porosus. The sequence goes on along the minus strand of NW_017728910.1, from coordinate 11,077,003 downwards.
ATTGATTATTTTTATAAGAGTGTGCATAACTCTATAAGAATTAGATAGCTGATGATGTCTCTGCTTTTGTCTATGAAATGTCAGGGGTTTTGACCAAGTATCTTTAACCTCTGCTGGACAACAACATCTAGATTTAGCTTGACATCATATATTGGGTCCCAGAAACATCTGTGCATACCTTTAGAAAGCAAACTCATTTTTAAAACTTGAGCTTAGGCTTCAAAGTCATTTAGGAATCCATGCTTACTACTGAATGAGTATATCTTTCTATGGCCAAAAAAATATAATTATACATATATTTGAATTTTGAACTAGCATGCTCATTCAATTTTAAACTATAGTTAACATTCTCTAATCATAAATTGATCACCACTGGTCAATCTTCTCAAATCTGTATTAATAAAAGTTACTGAGTCCCATTTTGGAACCTGTGTCTCCATTGAAACGAATAGGGAATACCTAGAACACTAAATAAACACTTCCTTAGAAACTGTTTTACTTCAAGGTGTTTAAACTGGAGAACATATTGGAACTCAAAAGTACACAATCCAAACTTTTATCATTAATAAAGCGTCGTTATTTTTTTAAAGTTTGGTGCAGGCAAGAAGCAGAATTTCTTCAAATGTACAAAAAGTAGTTACATTTTCCTTTCAGACTGAGCACAATAAAAACTACTGACATCAACAGGGAGCTATGTTTCTGTAGTAATGTTCTGCTTAGTCCATCACTGCTAGCTTGGACACGTACAGCCTTCAAGTCAGCTTAAGAATGTTCAAGCAAGATAATACCAACCGCTTGACATTAACTCCTTGACTTATTTAAAATTTCTGCACAGGCTGCATAGTAATACTAACAAGGTCTCAGCAATTTCTTCACTTGCTGTAACTACTAAGATGTGAGAGCCATGTAGTATTCTTTGTTAAACCTGCCTGTGTGAAAGGAACGGCTGTGGAATATTGTGGAAAAATATCTAAATTCTACGAAAACACTGAAGAAATTCAGTATAAGGTTATGCTACCTTTCTCTGTATAGTCCCAACAAACACGGTTCGGTGCCAAAAAGTATATTGGAAAGCAAACCAGTATAATTACATGATAAAGATATCCAAAAGAATTACAAAAACTGCATTATACGTGTTACCAGAGGGAATAAGAAAAGCTGTAGAAAAATAAAGAAAACTACTGTACACAAAAAACGTGCACACATGGGAAAAGGAAGCAAAGGAAGCAAATTAGGCTCAGAAGCCTGTATCTATTCTGTAGAATTCTCCCATTGATCTACGTTGTAAGTTAGAATGGATTTTAATTATTAGGATGCTCACAATGTGACTTTTATTATATGCTTGGTAGTTGCTATCTGGGAATGGGCATTTTATTAAACTATTTAGAGTCTTGTTTAGAAACTCTTGGAAAATCTCTTTTAAAGGAAAAATACACCGTGGCAATGTTAGTTTTGGCAAATTTGACATTTACTCTTCAAAACAAGGTGGGATAAGCAAACTGGCTCATAAAGTCTAGGAACTGTCAAACTGTGACAGAGCCCCGTGTCGCACTAGGTTGGAGATGCCCAGGCGTGGCTGGGCCGGTGGGGTAGGCACCGACAAGGATGCGGCTTGAGTTATACCAAACTTTTTGTTTCTACTTAACAAAATGCACAAAATACTTTGCTACTACTACTTCCCACGCTAATCTCAATGATTTACATATATAAACAATTAAAACAATTACAAACAGTTAACAACGGGGAATTGTGTCCATTGGGTCACGAGGTTCAGGCCAAGGTCCCTTGCTTTCAAAACCATGCGTGGTCTTGATGCAGCTGGCCAGGGCCCTAGTCTCAGACCTGGTCAACGGCTCATAGATTTCTTATGGTCAGTCCACTGGGTCACGAGGTTCAAACTAAACTCCCTTGCGTTCAAAACTACCCTGTGAGTAGCCTTGGGGCGACTTAGATTAGTTCTAGTCCCAGACCTGGTCAGCGGCTCATAGATTTCAAGGGGCTATTTAACAGTTAGGCTTGCATGCTTACCACAAAGGCAAACAGGAGAGGCTTCATGGCTGAGGAACGCTAGTCACTTCGCAGAAGGCTCAAAAACTGACCTGAGATGGCGCTCGGGGAGGGGCAGAGCTGGCGGGTGATCGGTCCGCGGGCCCTTTGACGCTTGAAGTTTTGTTCCGAACTTCCCCCATCAGGGCTTTTCCCGCGACTGCTTTTGTACTGTTAGGCTGTAGCATTTTATTTCCAGCGACCAATCAGTCGTCTTTTCCCTCAGCAATTGTGTGCCATATCAAAACTTTGGGCTGCAGCGTTTTGTTTCAACTCACGCCAGCTATTATTACCTCGCTTTTGTTTGTCAGGCAGTTTCAAGGTGGGTGATCTTCTGCTACGTGAGGGTAGCAGACGCCACTCATCCAGAGACCTTTGCGTTGAGACCTAGCACACTGCCGACTTATAATGTGGCCTGGCCATTCATTCGGGTGTGCCCGTGACACCCCGTTCTAAGTTCTTTCTCTCAAACAACCAGGAACACCCAGGAAATGGGGGGAATCCTCTTTCGGGATAAGAATTGGGGATGCCAATCCTCTTTTGGGATAAGAATTTGGGATGCCAACAGGACAAACACAAAAAATACTTAGATTGTTGAAAAGCATACACTAAAACACAGTTCACAATGAAACAAGAACCCCTCACCGCCCCCCACCCCACATTTTTAAAACCTTTACAACTGGGGCCTGTTTTTTGCCACAGCAACATCAGCTCTTTCTACCAGACTGACTTCTCTGTCCATGCACTCCAGGAATTTGGGTGACGCTGGACTCCTTTGTTCCTCATAACTTCAGAAGAATCTCCTCTGTGTCCTCACTTTCTGACTCCTTGCACTCTTTAATGAGAAGAAATGGGATATGGGGGAACCACAACTCTGCTTGAGTTTCAGAGGGTCAGTATTGTCCATTCTGCTTTCTGTGACTTTCTCAACTAGGAGTCATTTCTAGATCAGGAAAAATGTGAGCAGTTACCTATTCTGAGAAGGAATTCAGAAGAGGCAGAAAAGCTTCTGTTAGGGTAGCTTGTTATGTTTTATTCTTTGAAGTTGCACCTGCTTACAGTATTTGTGTATATGTAGCCTTATTTAATCATTGTTCAAGTTTTGTCTTTATTACCTTTTTTTTTAATAAGCTAGCTTTGAGTTGTTTTCGTAGAGCTCATAGATGATCATTATATTATGTCTTTATTTTTTATCACTGTGAGAAGTTCTTTTAATATAACATAGCAATGGCCTTGTTACTAGCTCCAAGTAACTGAACTTAGCATGAAGCAGCTGAATCAGAGGGATGAAAGAATTGGATTTATTAATGAAAGGTGATAAGAGAGACCAATGGACAATGCCCAAAGTAAGACACCAAAAAAAGGCCAAATTAAGAGGTGTACTTGTATTTGGTCTGTTAGACAAAGGAATATGCTGATGGGGTAAAAAATGTACAGCATGCTGACTGTAGAGTGACCAGTCTGAAAGTGAAGAGTCATCAAAGGAGTGAAATTGAAGAAAAACATAAAAAGCGGAGAGCAGGAAAGCTCATCATTGTCATCATCAAGAGCCTGTTGAAATACCTGTTTGGACTGTCCCAGCCCACGATGTACTCTTTACTTCGAGGAAATGAGTGGCCGTCTTTTTTGTTGTGCAAAGTAACAGATGTGATTGGGTAAGTTCACAGGCAACTGGTGCCACCTGATTCAGGGGGGCACGTGCCCCCCCCAGTGAACACTCAGTGGCCAATCTCAGTGATCAGGGCTGGGGGGAATCCCCCCCACAGGCGATTGCACTGACTGGAAAGCGGCCGCGGTGCTCCCGGAAGTGCCAGCAGCACTTCACCTGGCACCCCCACTCCTCAGCTGATGCTCACAGGGAGGGCACTGATGCTCCCATCTGCCCTCCCACACATTGCCTAAGCAGGGAGGTGCACATGCTGTCACGGAGTGTACCAGCGCTCTCAGGGGGTGTATGTGCACCCCCATGCACCCCCTATGCATTGCCATTTTGTGAGTTTATCATACTGAATGTATTTCTCTCTCAGAATATAGAAACGGCTAAGATAATACTTGCTTTACTAATAAAGTTAGACTGATTTTAGGACACGAGTTGTCCGAGACTTTGATTTTAAGAGACTGAGTTGTCTGAATTTAAGGGAAACCTTGATCTTAGGATGCTGAATTGCCTTCATTCATATTTTGTGTTCCATTTAAGGGTTAATTGTGCTTTAACAATTGCTAAACACTATCTGGTGGACACTGGTTCAAACAGTTTAGTCTATTGTTTTTACACTTTCAATGTTATAGAATTCCTTAGAATAAAATTAGTGCAAATCAAGAGAACACATGTATATTAGGGACGCTTCAAAACATGTATCGTGTGAATGTGGTAAGTGACCAACCACAACCTAGTAGGAAAAGTTCAAACATGAATGAATATCCAACAGTTCAGTCTCAATTCAAGACAGTCTTATTGGTAGGCCCTCATAACCTTTTCCTCTACTTTCCACCTCCAAAGTTAGATTAGTTGTAATGTCAGTGGGCCAGTATTCAGCTTTCTTCATCTATCAGTCTGTCTCTGTGACCTGTTTCTCTTTACACTTTCTCATGTGTCTATAGTATGACGAGTGGAATTAGAAAAAGGAGGTGGTATTTCAAAGGGAACCTTCTTTAACTGGACACTAGGGCTAAATACAGACATTCAGGGAGGTAAAATTGGGTTCAAAATTGCTGACCTGACACTTACAGATCTGGTCTCAGTGACCAGCAATCAGTCTAAATCTATAACTGTACAGAAGTTACATACACAAAAACCAGTAAAAAATTGCAGAACCTGGTGCGACCACCGGGCTTCCGCTAGCCACTCTGTGGCAGCTCATGTCCTTTGACGGATGTTCCGCCACTTCCGGGCTGGTTTTTCATCAAGGTAGCTCTTTCTGCCCATGTCACCAACTCCGTTCTTGCCTGCCATGTCTTGGTGTTCCTCAATGGGTGGGGTTAGTTAGCGGGTCCCTCTGTGGCCCAGGTCAGGCCCGACGATTGCTCACGGGGCTCCACCACCCCGATACCCCAGCCACATGCCACCTTTGCTAGGCCATCTCGTTGTTATCTTGCAGCCTTCCTTGCAGATCTCGCCCGCCTCTCTATGTACTAAAGCCTACAGTGGGAGGCCGTGCATACTCCTGCAGTGCCTCACTCCTTGCTCCCATCCCGTGGGAACCATCCCCACGATGGCCCCTCCCGGGCCGCCCTATGGCCCGAACACCAGGGTGCCCTCCCCAAACTCAACCCCCAACTTGGGTTAATCCAACAACAACAAAACAAAAACCCGTGCTCCTCCACCAACCCTCCACCTATTCTTCATCCCTGGACCCTTAATGTGGGGAGGGACTTCTACACTCTGTTGCCCCAGAGCTCGCGCTGATCCTTCACTTGCCCTCTTTGGTCCTGGCGGTGACCCCACCCCAATTATGAACCCTGTCTGGGCTGTCCCAGGCTTTCACCTCCTGGTGTGCTGTCCTCCATGCCCCACCATCCAGACACTCCACCTGGATCTTGCTGCACTCCAGATGGTACAGCCAATCCTCTTCCCTCAGCCCACCATTCACTCATCCGGTGTACAGCAGGGGTCTGTGATGAGGTGCTCCTCTTCCTGACAGACTTTGCCACCAGCTCACCAGCCTCCTCGGGGTCCTTCCTTGGGGCTCGCTGTGCTGACAGTGTCAGCTGCAGCTTTGCCTCTGAGCCAACCGTCCTCTCCAACGCAACCACCGCCATTTTTATTTTCACCGGCCGGCGTCTGATGCTGAAATCACCAACCAGCCGCAGCTGTACATAGAGGCAGCTCATGAGCCGCATGGGTTCCTCTCCCTGTTCCTCATGGGCTCCGTCCTGGGATGCAGGTGAGTATCCCCCATTACCTCACTTCCTGGGACACCTAGTTTAAGATAAACCTGGATCTATGTAGTACCAGGCTTATTTGATTTAGGTCAATCTGGTGCATAGAACTTCTGTCCACTTCCCCCGCACAGCCCCAGAGCTAGAAAACCAAGCCACTGGACCCAGCCTGAGACTGGTCTTTTCACCCTCCCTCCCTGAACTGAGCTATTTTTTGCCCCACTGGCCACTTGCTCCCACCTTCTGACCAGTCAGCCCTATCAACCCCCATCCCGCAAGTCACTTGTGGTACAGCTACTTTTATCAGTGTTCACTGCTGCTGGAGCTAAACAAGTAAGTCCTGGTGTGGGGAGGGGCAGGATGTATGGGTTTGCAGGTTCTTTGGAGGGGACTGCACCTGCTTTCTGCCCACCCCAGCCATGGGTCATGTTGTCCCACTCCACATGCAGTGATGATGCCCTGCCCACCCCACCCATGTGTCATACCAACCCTCCCCACAACCATGGATCATGCTAGCCCCCCCTGCCTGTGGATCATGCTGATCCCGCCCACCCCATCCACAGGTTGCTTCTGCCCCCTATCCCTCATGGGTCATGCTTCTTCCCCATCCTCTAGAGGGCCCCCAACCCTTCTGTTATCCCCCCATCTTGACTTACTTGCTATCAGGCAGCCATTTTAAATCAATTTAACCTCCCTCTAAGGCTTCCAAATGTTTGTACTTAGCCCTCAGAGCTTAGGAATGTAAATTGAGGCTAACCTACTATGCTGTTTCTCAGTATGTAGCGCATGTAGCACTGACCAGTCAAAATACTACTTTTACCTACAATTCTGCCACCACATCATATCCACTTATTCAGGGTGTACAAAATGGGCTGTGTTCAATTCAGATTCAGCCCAAATCAGGGACAGTGATTCTATTTGTTGATTCAGATCACTGTCCCTGATTTGATTCAGCTGAATCTGAAGATTTGATGCTGATTTGGAAAATCAGCAATTTGGCCATAGACACAGCTTTAAATGTTTTTTTCTACATACCTTGAGGTACCAGGCATGTCTTGTGAATGCTGGGATGCTGGGACAGATGGAGTGTCCTACAGGAGCGAGGGGTTGGGGGGCGTGCTTAGCGGCAGACTTGGAAGTGGACCAGAAATACTCCAGAAGTGAACCCACAAGTGGACTGGAAGTACTTCTGAAACCCCATTCCATGCCCTCCTATTTCGTCAATCTGCCTTGGGGGGAAACCCAGGTGCCCCCCAGACCCAGGAGTCACCAGCCGCTGAATATTCCACGCACTCCACGACAGACTTGGAAGTGGACCAGAAGAGCTTCTGATTCACTTCTGGATCTGCTGCTGAGTGCATTGGGAGTCCCCTGCATCCCTGTGGAATGCTCCACCTGCCCCAGCATCGCAACATCCATGAGCTGCCTGATAACTTGGAGTATACTGAAAACACATTTAAAGCTGTGTCTGTGTCTGAATCACTGAATCTTTCCCAACCTCTCTGAATTGATTTGGATGGTTCTAATTTGATTTAGAGAGATTAAAGGGTCTCCTGATTCAATCTGGATTCAGAGATTCAGCTACTGAATTGGGCTGAATCTCCACCAAATCAAATCAGGGACCAAAGCTTCGTACAGCCCTACCACTTGTTGCTCCAGCTGCTGTCTTCTGTCTTCCCTTAGGCCATCTTCTTTCTAGCATTGTTCAATTCTCTCTTTGAGGATCACCCTATCCACTTTTCTGATCAATGTTAGGATTTATATCCATGCAAATGATTATTCCATTGACTAATGGTTTGACCTTGATCTTGAATGCCTCATTTGGTAACAGAGATTTGCTACAAATATTTTAACAAAGGCTCCCATACAAATGTTTCTCCTTATTTGTCAGAGTTCTATGTGCAGAAACAATTAAATAAACTGCTGTCTTATAGCCCTAATTAAGGCAGGAAGAAATAACTACATATCAATCTCATGTCAATTTGAACAAATGGATATGAATATAGATGATATACACATATAATTCTGATAAGTATGTATGATTATTGAAACATATTACTACACATAAAACAGTTCCTGAAACATATTGATAATGTATCAGTATTCAACTAATACAAAAGGAAAACGCTGTTGTGAAGATAGCATGAGAAGGAACAGGATATCCTCTACTGAATTTTTATTTTAATTGCCTGATTTTCAGTTCTACTCCGAACCCAAGGATTAGTTATGTCTGTCTGAGGTGATCTAGCAAAATAGGGAACTTTTCTGTTACACCATCCCTATATTTAGATATTGGAGAGGGAGCATCAGCAGGATATGAGCAGCCCTTGATGCCTGAACCAGTGGGAAGTTTAATAACACAACACTGCTAGAGTTTCCAAAGTCTTGTGCAATAGGGAAACAAGAGTCAGGATTGTGGAGACACTCCAGAAAAAGGGACAAAATTCTTGCATTCACTTCATCCAAATCAATTGCTTACCAATGCAAATTCAAAAACAATTTGGTATAGAATTATTCAGATTATTTCCTGAGAAAGAAGTAGCAGGGGAAGCAAAACAAAACAAGCAGACTATTTTCTCTGATGGTGTGTATTAGATAGAACTTTTTATAGAACCTGTTGGGGGCAGGGTAGAAATCTATTTTCTTTGAAAATTTTGCATACACCATCTGAACCTAATCTCAGTGACGTGCCTAAGAATTCAGCCTATTCAGGACCTAACACCTTTTCTCCCTTTTTATTCCTTATACATTTAACTTCAGTTAAATTTTTAGGTGCTATATGTGAGGTAAATAGTTCTGAAAAATGATAGCTGGTTCAGGAAGGGAGGAGAAATACCTATGTTGTTCATAACAAAAAACACCCTCTGGTGTGAGGGTATTTACATTTTGTTTTACCAGTTGTGGGCTGCCACTGTAAAATAAAAGTAGAAGGGTGAGGATATGATCATTTTTATGTTTCTGAAAACTAGGATGTGTCTCATATGAACAGCCCTTTGTGCCTTGTATCTGATGGGCCATCTTGTTCTAAAATCTGTCAGAGGCTTTTTTTATTATACAAGGCAAATGTTTAAGACAAAATTTCCCAAGTGGAACAATAAAAATAGTTATAGCTATACAGTGTCTCAGTCTAGTGAGGTTTGCCAGGATCTAGTATGTGTGTCCTGTCTGGAAACTGTTTTAGCCATGCCAGTTTTAGAGGTTACCTTTTTTTCATAGATTCATAGACATTAGGGCTGGAAGGGACCTTGGAGGATCATCGAGTCCAGCCCCCTGCCCCAGGGGCAGAAAGTCAGCTAGGGTCAAAGGATCCCAGCAAGATAGGTGTCCAAATGTTTCTTAAAAGAGTCCACAGTAGGTGTTTGCACCACCTCTGAAGCAGTCTATTCCAGGCCTTACGGGCTCGGACAGTAAAAAGTTTTTTCCTTACATCCAGCCTAAAACAGTCTTGCAGGAGCTTGTGACTGTTGGACCTTGTCATCCCTTGAGGCACTCTGGTGAACAGGCGCTCTTCCAGATCCTGATGTACCCCCCACCCCTTATGTACTTGTAGGCTGCCACTAAGTCACCCCTGAGCCTGCATTTTTGCCGGCGGAAGAGTCCCATGGCTCTCAGCCACTCATCATGAGGCCTGTTCTCTTGCCCTCTGATCATGCATGTGGCTTTCATCTGGACTCTCTCAAGCTTTTCCACATCCTTGTAAAATTGTGGAGTCCAGAACTGGATGCAGTATTCCACCTGCGGCCTCACCTAGGCTGAGTACAGCAGGAGGATGACATCTTGAGATTTGCTTGAGAAGCATCTATGGATGCAAGGCAGAATTTTGCTCGTTTTACCAGCTGCGACATTGCATTGATGGTTCGTGTTCATCTTGTGGTCAATCATAACTCCTAAGTCCCTTTCAGCTGTGGTGCTAGCAAGCATAGCATTGTCAAGTCTATAAGCGTGATACGAGGGGTCGTCATTCTTCCCCCATCCCCCAAGGTGGAATACCTAGCATTTTTCCATATTGAATGTCATCAGGTTTTTATCTGCCCAATTTCTGAGCCTGTCAAGGTTGGCCTGGATCACCAGTCTATCCTCAGGTGTGGACGCCTTACCCCAAAGTTTGGTGTCATCAGCGAACTTGGCCAGTCCACTTCTGACACCAATGTCCACATGGTTAATAAAGATGTTAAAGACAGCAGGTCCAAGGACAAAGCCTTGGGGGACACCACTGGTCACAGAGCACCGTGAGGATTCACTTCCGTCGACTACCACACTCTGAGTCCAACCTCAGAGCCAATTCCCCAGTCATCGGACTGTGAAGGAAAATCAAAGCATTTCCTTCAGGAACTCCCTGTAGGAGAGGCCTGTTCAGCGCTGGCCAGAGGCTGGCTTCTTCCTGCCAAAGCAGCGAGAAGGGCAGATTTCTCTGGAAAAGGCAGTTTTAAATGGTTGACAGAAATAACAGTAACGACAATAAAAATTTAAATGCCAACAGTTCACAAAAGATGTAAAGTGAAATGCTAGCATTCTAGACCTCCAATAAAACAGAAAAATCAATGAGATTGCTTACTCCCTCTTAAAATGTAACTGTCTTCAGTCTCTTAAGGCAAGAAGGAAAGTTCATTTGAAACCCTCGTGGTCCTGCCTGACTCTCACAATCATATAAATAAAGAGAAGCCACATAAAATTTGAAGGAGTTAAAGCAATGTAAAACTTGTCAAAATAAGTGGAAAATCATCCCATATTTTCAAACAGTCTGTTTCTCTAGACTGCATTTATTAAACTGATTATACAACCTTGGGGAAGCAAAGTACTTCAACATCTTTCTTTTCTTCTCCCCATCCTTTTGTATGGTACTAGGGATTAGAAGGTAAAACATTATATAATAAAAGTAATTATATAACGGTCTCAGTTCCTTCACTAAGAAGTGCTGATAGTAAGAGGAACTCCTAGCACTATTTGAAATTGTTTGTAGTAGTTCATTGTGTGTAATATGTTGGAACGGAGCTATCATCTTTGGATATCGATTTAATCTTTACATCAATGTAAAAAACTAGCAAAGAGATGAGACAAATGCCTAGACCAGAATAACCTTGTCCACTTTAAAGGACAATTTCAGATGAAAGAACCTAGGGCAAAATGCTATCAGTGTAGATTTAATCTGACTGCATCCAATTTGGGGTAGCTGTTTGCTTAAGGCAAGTGGCTATAACCTTCCTCTGAGGCACCACAATAGCTCCTTACTGTTTGATCCATTTGTCCCGGTATAATCTTCTGGGACACACAGTAGCCCCTTCTTATTGGTTCAGAAAAATGCCTTCTTACTATACTTGTTGAATATACTGTTCAGGGTGTACTGTCCCAGTACAATCTACATTGGTATATAAACTGATATAAAGTACATCAGAATATGTCTGTCCATGCTCTTGGATTAAAATACCAGTTTCGTTTGCTCATATGAGCACACAAACCTGTTATTTCACTGAGCCTTACTCATGTCTCCAAACAGATCTTCCTGAAGCTTCAATATAATTAAGATGATATTTTCCTCACTTTTATATTATTTTTTTCTTTTATACCCATGATTCTCCATTTCTAGGGTCTAGCCTGACCCATAAATGGAAGTCCTTAAATACTTCAAGGAACTTTGATACAAGACCTTCTACCCCATGTGAAACAAAAAGAGTATCTAAAAATGTTCACCCATGCTCCACAGTAATAATTCATGTTCATCATAATACAACTGTCAATAATTTTGAGATGCATCTTCATTGGTTATAATAAACAAGACTGGACATGCCACTTCAGTGTCTGGTATCCTGGAGTACAAAATGTGCATTTTGTAAGTCAACCACTTACAAAATTAACATAAAAGCCCAAGTCTTCATTCATATTCTTCATATGTTATGAACTTCTCAGCATATCTGTGTTCCATCCAGACAATGCAATTCAGATGGTCCAATATTATTGATTGCAGAAACAACAGGGGTACCCCTTTCTACATCAGGCCATTAGGCCCAAGATGTGACTTTGCAGTTGTTAGTATCTCCTTGGCATTCTAGTAGAGGGAGTCCCTGACTCAATGACAGCTGGGGAGGCATATTGGATTGAGTGGCATCTAGCTGTCAGCCAGAAATGATAGGCACAGACATCCCCTGTTCCTGGAAGCTCCATGTGTGGAAAAAGGACTTGGTGCTTCCCAACTTCCTATGTATTATAAGGTTGCATCTGGCCAACAGAAAACACAAGTAGAAGTACATCTTTGAAAACAGTGTGGTGTCAATAGATTTTGAGCCAAATCCCACTGAATTCTTTGAAGACTCCTATAAGCTTTGGATCAGGCTTCCAGTACATGACAGGTATATAAAACCATTTGAGTACATTCTCTGAAGTGCCAAACTACCTGCAAGTGATTCAGGTATGATGAGCATGAAGGGAATAAGAATTTACAAAAAGCTGCCCATGAAAATCTTATTGTACCCTTGGCAGACAAGGTTCTTTGGGTGAATTTAATATCTTTTATTAGACTAACTTAAATAGTTGGAAAAAAAATTTAAGCCAGCTTTATTGTACCCTTTACAGTACTTCCTGAGAAGAGAATCGAATTGCAGGAACCTGGCTGGAATCCAGATTCTAAATTTACATTTATTTAGAATGTTTTTACTTGGAGGAAAGAAACATGTTTTAGCTTTGTTCATTAGCAAACTGCAGGTTTTCAGATTTCATAGATCAGCATGTTGTTATAAAGAAGTGCCAAGAGCATACAACAAACATAACCTAATGTGCTGCTGAGCATGCAGCTGAGCATGACATGACGAAGTACTTGTAAAACCCAAAGTTGTGTCAGCTCCTGGGGCAGAAATTACAATGTTCCATCATTACACTAAGTCCATTTGGCAAATCTACATGGAAGATCACTCTCAGCAGTCCCTCCAGTTCTGTAACACCATCCCCCTTGGGGCCTGCCAGAGCCCAAACTTGGACATCTTTCAAAAGCATTGGAAGACATTCCTATTTGGACAGGCATTTACCAAAGAAAGCTAGGCTGGGATATCATTTAGGAGTTGGTCCCTGTTTTATTTAGATATTCTAATTCCTTTTTAAATTCATAGTATCATAGGTGGAAATCTGGGGTGGAAGGAATCTCACAAAGTCATGTAGTTCAGTCCACTGCTCAGCATAGGATTGTCTCTGACTAAACCATTCCAGGCAATTTCCTAACCCACTCTTGCAGATTTTCAGGGATGCAGAGCCCACAGCTTCTCTAGGTAGCCTGTTCAATTGCTTGACCACCCTCATAGTCAGCAAGCTCCTCCTAGTCTCCCATTTAAACTTCCTGTACTTCAGGTTGAGTCCATTGCTTCTAGTCCTGTCCCATATGGACACAGAGAAAAGCCCATGTGAATCCTCTCTGTCCATCTAAGCCATTTTTCCTTGATCAATGGGAAGCTGGTTGACAGTGACCAAAAGCTGATCACCTTCACCATCCACTGTAAAGCTGGCAAGTCAGTCAGCAACACTGAAGTCCTTGACTTCAGGAAGGTCAACTTTGAGAAGCTCAGGAGGCTTGTCAGTGAGGCCCTAAGGGACCATGACCCCAGGGGGAGGGGAGTCCTGGAAGAGTGGTTGCTCCTCAAGAGAGTGATGCTCAATGCACAAGCTAATTCTAGTACATCTCAGAGGAAAGGCAGCAAGAGGGCACAGCAGCCCCCCTGGCTTTCCAGGGACCTAGCAGACCTCCTGAGACTAAAAAGAAAGACCTACAAAGGATGGGATTCATTTCCAAGGACAAGTATTCCGCACTGGTCCGGTCCTGCAGGGAGCAAACCAGGAAAGCCAAGGCTGCAACTGAACCCCAACTAGCTTTGAGTATCAGGGACAAAAAAAAGTCTTTTTTCAGCTATGTAGGGAGCTGGAGGGAAATAAAGGGCAATATTGGACCTCTGCTGAACTAGATGGGACAACTGACGCCCAGGAAAGGCCAACCTATTAAAAGGGTACTTTGCGTCATTCATTCATCAGTTCCATGGGATGTCCATGTCTGCTATGGGACAGGGAGGTCCGGGTGAGGGAGATCCCTTGCCCTTCATCAATGCTGACCTCATAAAGGAACATCTTGAGAGGCTGGATACCTTCAGGTCAGCCGGCCCTGACAATCTACACCCCAGGGTACTCAAGCAGCTGGCGAGCTTCATAGCTCAGCCTCTGGCACGGATCTTTGAAAACTCCTGGCGGTCTGGTGTGGTGCCTGCAGACTGGAAGAAGGCCAATGTGGTGCC
>NW_017728910.1:11044341-11061919 GCF_001723895.1 Crocodylus porosus | reverse complement strand
CTGTTTGAGCCCCCAAGGTCTGGAATAGCCTGCTACGAGGTGGTTCAAACACCTTCAAGAGTGAATTGGATGCTTATCTTGCTGGGATCCTATGAACCCAGCTGACTTCCTGCCCTTTGGGCGGGGGGCTGGACTCGATGATCTCCTGAGGTCCCTTCCAGCCCTAATGTCTATGAAATCTATGAAATCCTCTCTTGCCTTTCATGTATTTGAAGACATATATCAAATTCCCCATCAGCTATCTGTTCTTCAAATTTTACTTTTTTCAGCCTTTCCAAATAAATCACACTTCTCAGGCTTCTAATCAGTTTTGTCACTGGCTGCTGGACTCTTTCCAATCAGTGCACATGTTTCTTGAAGTGTGGGGCCCAAAACTGGACACTATTCAAAGTGAGGCCTCAACTGTACTGAATAGAGTGGATAAATCATCTCCACTGATTTTTCAAGTGACATTCCTGTTATTACAGACCAGTATGCTATTGGCTTTTTTGGCAACAAAAGTAAATTTAGTTTACAGTCTACTGCAACCCCAGTTTCCTATATTATACTGCAGCCTAGCCAGTTGTTCCCCCACCTACAGTTGATCTGCATTCAATTATCCCATCCCAAGTGCAGTATTTGAGTGTGTCCTTGTTGAATTTTATCTGATTGATTTTTTGGATCATTTTTCCAGTCTGCCTGGGTCATTCTAGATCCTGGCCCTACCTCCAGAGCATTTGTAACTCTACCTAAATTGGTGTCACCACACATTTGCTAAGCATACACTTGCTTCTTTAATCCAAATTCTTAATGAAGATGATGAACAGTACCAGACCCAGGACAGACCTCTGGGAAAACCCCACTTATTACTGCCTCTCAGCTAGACACAGCCATTGATGACTACTCACTGAGCACAATGATCCAACTAGTCATGTATCCACCTTACAGTACTTGCATCTAATGTGTATTTCCTTGGCTTGTTCATTAGAATGCTGTGAGAGACAGTGTTAAAAGCCTCACTGAAGACAAGGTATATCATATCCACTGCTCAGCCCCATTTACAGAGACTGTCACCCTGTCATAGAAAGAAGTCAGGTTGGTCAAGCATAACTTCTTTTGATTAATTCATTCTGGCTGTTCCCAGTCGCCTTGTTTTCCTCTAGATTCATAGACGTTAGATGTTAGGGTTGGAAGGGACCTCACTAGGTCATCAAGCCCAACCCTCTGCCCTGAGCAAGGAAGAGCATTTGGTCAGACAACACCAGCTAGGTGCTTGTCCAGTCTCCTCTTGAAGACCCCCAGGTTAAGGGAGAGAACCACCTCTCTTGGAAGCCCATTCCAGATTCTGGCAACCCTTACTGTGAAGAAGTTATTTCTAATGTCCAACCTAAATCTGCTCTCCATCAATTTGTGGCCATTGTTCCTAGATACTCCAAAGGTGCCCTAGTAAAAAGAGCATCTCCTATTCCCTGCTGTCCTCCCCTGATGAATTTATAGGGAATTTATACAAATCACCTCTCAGCCTTCTCTTGTAAAGACTGAAGAGATCTAGGTTCCTAAGTCTCTCTTTATAGGGCCTTGCCTACAGGCCTCTGACCATATGAGTGACCTCCTCTGAACCCTCTCAAGATTCTCCATATCCCTCTTGAACTGTGGTACCCAAAACTGGACAGAGTACTCCAACTGTGGCCTGACCAGTGCCGCATAGAAGGGAAGCATCACCTCCCTGGACCTGTTCATCATGCTTCTGCTAATGCATGATAAATTGTGGTTAGCCTTGTTGATCACTTTGTCACATTGACAACTCATATTCATCCTGGAGTTAACTATGACCCATAATTTGGTATCATCTGTGGGCTTGGATAGGGTGCTCTCTATGCCCTTGATCAAGTCAGTGATGAAGACATTGAATAGCACTGGTTGAAGGACCATACCTTGTTGGACTCCACTGCCCATATCTTTCCAGGTCAATATTGATCCGTCCACTACTACTCTCTGGGTGCAACCC
Source organism: Crocodylus porosus (assembly GCF_001723895.1). NCBI lineage: Eukaryota > Metazoa > Chordata > Crocodylia > Crocodylidae > Crocodylus > Crocodylus porosus. Next base: position 11,059,932 of record NW_017728910.1, on the reverse strand, counting down.
CTAAGCCAATTTGCCACCCATGTGACCATGCAATCATTTACATCACAGCCTGCTAGTTTATTTACAAAAACAGAATGCGATACCATATTGGAGGCCTTCTGAAAGTCTAGGTAGATGGCATATACCTCAACTTCTGCATCTAAGTATTTTGTGACCTGGTCATAAAAAGAAACAAGGTTAGTCAGGCATGATCTACCTGCAATGAACCATGCTGCTTTCTTTTCACCATTATTTCACCTGCTGGGCTCCCACAAATGTTATTCTTAATGATTTTTTGCAGAGTTTTCCCAAGGATGGAGGTGAGACTAACTGGCCTATAGTTTCCTGGTTCCTCTCTCATCCCCTTCTTGAAAATAGGGACCACATTGGCCCTTTTCCAGTCCTCTGGGACCTGACCAAAGCAACATGGGTGCTCAGACAGTCATGCCAGCGGCTTCACAGTAGACCTTCACAGTAGACCAGAGTAGATACTTCACAGTTGACCACTTGAGGACCTAGTCCATAAACTTTTCCCAAGTTGCTTTGTTCTCTTGTTAGCCTCTTGTTACTGTAAGCTGTCCTGAACCTTTGTTGGGTAGAGCAGCATATAAATCAAATAAAATTTTAAAAGGTATTCTCAGGAGTCTCAGCTCCAAAATTCAAATTCTAGCTCTAAAGCAAGAATGGATATTAGTTTTCTGGAAAACTATAAAGAGGGCTAAAATGGTGTCTGGGTAACTGAGACCTCTCCTAAGTAAAGATTCAGGATGGACTGTGTCACAGGAACACTTTTTGTTTCCCTAGAAATACTTGGGTGGGAACAAACCTTGTATTTCCATTCTCATAGAGCTTGCTATTGCATGTAGTCCTCAGCAAGAAGTATGAAGAGGAAGTATGCCGATGACTGTCTCCAACCAGCCCTTCCACCCACAGTTAGTCAGGCTCAGTTTACTGCTAAACAGGCACTGAAAAACCATTCTTCATTGCCCTGAATGTCACAGAGCAATTTATACCAGTACAGAGAAGGTGCAAAGTACTGCCAAATCTGAATCTTAGCAATTTCCACCCAGCCTGTACTCCCTTAACACTAGTATAAATGATATCACAAGGTGCAGGTCAACAGTGAATCAGGGTTTTGTGTCTTTTTATCCTCCTAATTTCTAGTAAAGCTGAGGAAAGAAATGCGATTCACCCCTGCAGTCTGTACTCAAGCAAAATTGGCAGCATTTCCAAAACAAGGCCTCCAGAATCACACTCTCTGCTAACATTATTTCACTTGTTTTTATCCTTCCTGGAAAGTTAACTCCCTGGCAGGTAGCTTCAGTGAACATCGCCGTGTCACAAAAGAAGGTAGGGGAGTTAGAGTCGAATGATAAATTCTGCCTGCTAGCAATATGTTCTTGCCAGCTGAAATGTCATTCCCCACTTCTTGACTCAGAGCTCTAAAAGGCTCACTTTTCCTCCAAACACGTAGTGGGATTTTTATGGTTATTCTTCACTCCCATCCTCTGTACAACTCCCCCACAGATGTCAGGAAGGGAATGTTGAGTTTGTTTAGGACTGAGGGGAAGACAAAAAAGGGTAGTAAAATAGCTCGCATTTTAAGGAAATTCGTATGGCTTTAAAAAGTAGAGATTATTTTTTTAAAGTACAAAAAATGAACAGAGATGAAATCAAAGAGATTGCCTTCTTTTGTGATGCTTACTTACACATATTTTTTCTGTTGCTATTCTTGTCTTTCCCACCCTTTTCTAGTAGTCTGGGGTCTGGATCCTTCACTGCATACTGCGCTGAAGCCAGCAGGGCTCTGATGTTATCTGACAGTGTACCTCACAGGATCCTTACCTCAGTTTGAAAAGCAATGTCTTTGTCTTTCTGTGTATTAGGAAGGGTAGGGCTACATGGCACAATGCATTATTGTGCAGAAATGGCAGAGCTAACTCAAGTTCTTGAAGCAATGCAGACATGTTAGCAATGTGCTCCACCAGCTATACAGTACTGCACTGTGATGCACTGATATACCCAGAGTGACATATGCGCTTTGATGATGATAATATTAATAGTATAAAATATTAACATTAGGCAATTCCAGGAATGGACTGTTAGTTTTATTCAGTCCAACTGGGAAGCTTAAATATATATCTGAAAATGTTTGAGTTTCAGGGATTAAACTGTGATCAGCTGTAAACAGCTTTCAGATACTCAGCACAAAAAGGGAGAGAAAATATAATATTAGATTCTATTAAAGTGTCAATGTTTTCATATTTGGGAGCAACAGCATATGTTTTTAATATTCATTAATTCACTTTATAAATGTACCATGGTTGTGACAAATCAAAGAGGTCCAAAATTAAGTATCTGTGTACGGTACTTTAATGCATAGTTAAGCACGCTGATATAAAATCTGGCAGAGAAACAGGATATGTTAGCTTGAATAGTAATCTGTTATGTTAATAGTTCAATTGTGTACTACACTGCCGATGACTGGGCTTCAACATTTCGTGCTGAATATATTCTTTTACATTTATTATAAGTATGTAGGCTCATTGGTGGTTGTAAGTATAGGCAGCATATTCACAAGGCAACATAACCAGTGTGCTTTCCCAATGTTTTTTTCATGTGGCTGTTCTTTATGCAGCCTTGTTGTGCTAAAAGTAGATGTGTGCTAGATTCTGCTGATTTCATTTTTAATGGGTGGTAAATTCAAGTTCTCAGGTCACAGGCTATTCTCTAGTTAAAAGGCTAAGTTTATCCTATTTGTGACCAACAAAAGCACCAAAAATGTGATCTTTAAAGGTATTTTTGTGTAATTGGGTTGCATTTTTAGATCATGGCCTAGCTAGTAAACAGTAGTGAAGAATAAAAGAAAGGATTGCTCAGAAGAGTTTATTACTAACATTGTTCCCATCTACCTCCCTGCTTCACCCTAATGTTGTTCTTACTTTCACCATCTTTTTTTTAATTGTAACACTAAACCCATTAGGGTAATCTCTAGATTGTGATCTCTGCTTCCAAAAACCCACTCCTGGCAATCTCCAGGGGCATGTCTTTGGAAGCTAAAAAGTTGGGGTTCCTTTACTTCCACAGACATGCCCCTGGCAATGTCCAGGGTACATCTCTGGAAGTGTGAAAAGCCTGCCCTGCTGCTAGAGGCATGAGCCAGAGATTGCTGAGGGCACATCTCTGGAAGCAGAGAGCCTTCCTTCCAGAAATGCACTGCAGAGATTCCAGAGGCATGTCTCTGGAAGCAGGGAAAGCTGGGAAGGCGCTCTTGAAGCTTGAGGGGCCCAGTCCTACCAGCACCCCCAAGCCCTAAGAGCACCTGCCTAGGACGGTTGAAAGTGCAAGGCTGCCTGCACTCTTACTCCATAGAGCAAATAGCTGTCCACCAAAATAAAGCAGCATAAATCATTACTACCTTTTGTCAGGACCACCTTCGTGGCATAATAAAGGTATGGTTGTCTATTTGCCTTCACTTTGTGCTGCCATAAAAATGTTTATGTTGGCACAGTAGTGATGAATAGCAACATGATTCCACCAAACATGTCACTGGCCACATCTACATGACAACTGCACAGTCACTTAGTACTTGCATAACCAAGTGCTAAATGACTACACAGTAACTGGAATTACTGTGCAGTTGTGTCCCCACATGTTTTTTCCAGATGCTACTGCACAGAAGCAATGAGTTACTGCGCAGTAGCATTGCATTATGGTTAGCATCCCCCAGTGCTACTGTGCAGTAGCAGTGAGCAGCTCATTGCTAGTGTGTAGTACTGTCTCATGTAGACGTGACCACTGAGTATAATTTAAACCATATGCAACAAATAGTCCATGAAGGATAAGGAAGTTCTGCAAAAAATTATCTTTGCCATCCTCTGAATATGTCAGCTGATTTAGGCTCAGATGCACTCCTAGGAAATATGAGATCCAAAATGCAGAAAATACGAGATCCAAAATTTAAGGCCCTATCCTAAGAGGGTTGATAGTTTAGGGTGCTCCAGTGATTTCAACTCCTGCTTTTGTTAGGTGGCTGAGGGTTTTTTGGGTAGTACACACCCTGATAATGTCACCAACTCAAATTCTACTTGAAGGAAATAGGAAGCTGAGGTAACCTGTGAAAAATTGTTTTAAATATCCCCTAAGGGATTAACAGTCATATTCTGCAGAAGCAATGCCTCTGTAAAACAAATTGTGGTATTCCAGTTTGGAGATTATAGAGACATGGGTAACTATGGTCTTGGCCATAACAGACAGAAATGAATCAATTGGATGATTTAAAGTGAAAAAAAATTGGCAACCTGGGAATACAGAAACAAAAGGTGACCAATGCAAAGTACCCACAAAAGTGTAAAACTTCTTATCAAAGGGTAAGTGACTTTATTAAAAAATCCCATCTTGTATTTTTGTCTTATAGACCTGTTCCCTCTCTCCTTTCCTCAGATTCTGTATTGGTGAGAATGTTATTAATCTTTGTGGTACCATTTGCACATCTGATAAATTAAAAAAACCAGATTTTAAAACCTAGAAAGTTCCTGTAAAATGGAATAACCAACTTCCAATCAGTTCATTTCCTCACATTTCTAAAATGTAACTCGCTCTGGCCAGCTACATCATCAATTACAGATTGTAAAATAAACTGCAAAGGGCTCATTAAAAATACATCCACCATAGCCCATCACCTGTTCAACAAGTAAAGAGGGGGAGAAAAAAGATGGGCTCTACAGAATGCTAAAAGGGTTTGCAAATAAATATGAGCATAATCTCACCCTAAATTAAAAGATTCAGAACTCAGTAGAATCGGAATTAAAAAAGCCAGAAGGAATAGAAGTAGATCCCATTTAAAAAGAACAACCCAATAAAAATATCCCTTAGCAGCCCAATGTAAAGCCTCTAGTTTTTCTTCAAAAAGGGGAAGCTAGAAAGTTATGGCTAGGCAAGTGCAAGGAAAATGACCTGTTTTGGAAATCAAATTAGTTTGGAAGTGCTCTCCTGGGAATAGGAGCATTTTTTGTGAATCTCTCCCACCATTCAGTGACTGATTCCTTTAGGGACATTTAGTAAATCTTATCCTTGACACATTTTATGTAGCTCACTGAAGCTGAATTAAGTTTCTAGAGTTTGGACACCATTGGGGGAGGTAACCTGCATACTAAATTTCAAGTTTCCATATGTAAATATTTCCAAACCTATTACTCGACTACAGGCAATGTCATCAAGTTCATCACCACAGAAGCCAAACTAGTTTTTGGACTAAATTCATCCGTATATAACTCCACTGCAGTCAATGGTATTATGGTAGAGATTAATCTCAGTCCAAATGGTGGCATTTGTGAGAATTTAAGTCAGTCAGCCCTCCAGTTTATCTCCTAGGGCCTAATAATGTTATAGCACATTTATAGTATGACTAGATTATAAGGCATAAACACCTTCACAGAGAGAAAATACTAGGTGCTAAAAGGGCTGTTTACAGAATGGAGAAAAGTGTAACAAGAACTAGTAGCTGGAAGCTAAAGAAAAAAGAACGTGAGAAATAAAGCACACATGTTTATTACATAGAGTGATTGCCTGTTAAGAACAAGGGGAACAGTGGATTCTCACTGTTTCAGATCAATATAGGATGTCTTTCTGGAAGGTATGCTTTTTCCAACATAAGATATTGGATTCAGTGCAGCGGGAAATGGATAACGTTGTATGGTCTATGTTTGCAGGTGGTCAGAGTAGATGATCTAATCATCCTCTCTGGCCTTAAAAATATATGGAGATATGAATCATGCTTGTTTTTACTAATATATGGAGCAGAGGCTTTTAGGGTAGTAGATTCTTGTAGGATCACATGCGAATTAAATATTTTGTAAAATTATGAATCCAATAAAATAACTAGCAACTTTGTACAGATAGATAGTTCAATGTTCCTGTTGTAATTTACTCATCCTGTTTAGGATAAGACACTTTCTGGAGGTTTTTTGTATTGTTTTGGTTTATTTTTCTGTGAATTCCAAGTGCATTTTTCAAGTCCCTTGTCACCTACAAATATTCCTTAAACTAGTAGGATTGAGCCATGAACAATCACAAAAGAAATCCACTTCTTTCACTGAATGGAATTGAAAAGAGCCAAAAAAAATCACCTCATCATGTTGTCTAGCAATTAGTACTGAATAAATAGTTTGCAATTAATAATGCATTTGTCTGATTCAACTTTTTCTCAGGGGATAAATTCTGCCACTTTCCTTTTAATGGAAATAACTGTGGCAGACATGCTTGCCATATCTTCATGTGGTTGGGGGTTCTTTTTCTAACTTGACTCATATAATTATGTGAGATTTTAGTTTTCATTAAAAACAACTACAGCACTTTTAAGCCTTTACTTGGTGTGTCTACATGAGATAGTAAAAGCACAGCAGACTAATTCTACTGTGCATTAGTGCATTGGAGCAAAAATTACAGTAAAAGAACTGCCTGCAAATAATTTTAAAATCTCATGATTTTGGAGGAGCCTGATCTGTGTTCTCTAACCTTTGAGTCTAGCATTGTTGAATAAGATACTACTCACCAGAAGTAATATTGGCAGAATTTGAGCCAGAACATCTGTAAGACAAACAAAACAAAACAAACAGTTATCTGCTTCATAAAGGTAATGGCTATTTGGTCAGATAAGGCAAATGCTACTGATGCTCATCTCTGCTTAGACTTCATAGACGTTAGGGCTGGAAGGGACCTTGAAGATCATCAAGTCCAGCCCCCTGCCCCAGGGGCAGGAAGTCAACTAGGGACAAAGGATCCCAGCAAGATAAAAAGGATCCCAGCAAGATAATCTAATGCTTACATGAGTATGCAAATACTTCTGGCACAAATACCTCCTCTGTGTACCTAACTGGGGTTCCACAAATAATGCACACACGAGATTTTGACATGTGATATGTGAAGAGATTTGAGTTGTTAGGAACACGCGCGCACTAGAGTTTAACCAAGTGACTACTAGAGAAGTGATCAGAGAATCTGAACAAAGCCTATTAGCAGAATTCTGCTAGTATTATTTTCAAAGTTTGCCTTTTGCTGTGGACTTGTCATGGCTCGCTGTTCTCACGTTTATGAACTAGCACAGTGAAATTAACTAATGTCGAAACAGCCGATAAGGATTATTACATTCCTTTGATAATTCTGAAAATGAAGAAGGGCTATGCAACCCGGCTCTCCAGTGTTTATGTCAGCCCTGTCCTATGCAAGGGAGGAGAGGAAGAATAAAATGTCTGCCATGAAAATAAAAAGAACAATCTTCAGCCTTTCATACTGAACTAATTCACAGAGATTAATTTGGGGTTTGTAGACTGTTAGTCTTGTCCTAATATTTAACATTTCATTCTGTCTGATCATGTTTCTGGCTTTCTGATCAGGTTCACAGAGCCTGCGTTCTAGGAATTCACATCTGTAGTGAACAAAACCATGGATGGCCTTTGTTTTAGCTTTAGTTTATGGGCTTTAGTTTATCCTTTGGTAATTAGGTTGAGAAAGGGGATTTACCAGATTAGCTCTTCCGAGGTTCTTATTTGATTGCTGGGATGTGCAAGCTGTATAAAGGGCTTATTTATTTATTTATTAATAATTAAGTTTGTCAGGATTTTCCTTGAAGGATTTATAATGTAAAGGAGCAATACTGAAGGCTGTAACATATGCCAAAGGGCTATGCTTCTGCATCTGTTACACAGGGAGACAATGTTTGGTTTTGAAATAATTTCTTTGCTTCATGCATAATCTCATTAAATGAAGAGGATTGGAAGTTCAAAAGCCTGTGCTACTTTTCATAGTTTTGTATGCTTGGTCAAAAATGTTGTTAAACAAAAAGATTCCTTTAAGAGTGTATTGCATGAAGGAACTGAGACAAATGCATCAAGATTTCCAAAGTTCTGTAACCCAGTTCTAAAAAAAGATTTTTAATTAGCTGATGGGTACGATCTGAGGTACAATATAAATACGTCTGTTTAAATCTCACAGTGCTTGGATGACAGTGGTTTCTGCTGCAAAATACAATAATATGTCATTTCGTGACATTTTGAAAACTGCTGGATGGAAAGCAGTCCCTGTGCTTTTGCCAGATTTTATTTTATGTAGGCCTATTTCTGATTTTGCTGACTATATATTAAACAGTGTTGACAGATGAATTTACTGATGTTTTACTTTCTTGGAGATTATAGAGTGGCATGCTTTAAGGCCTCACATGCCTGGTGATGTAGATTAGTTAAAACATGAGTAAGTGTGCGTGCATGTGTGTACGTGTGTGCACGTTTCATTTTGATTTTCCAGAATCTCATCTTGCTTCTAGTGTCCTGTCCTTCCATCAGTTTTGGTTAAAAAAAAAAAAAAACAACAACAAAACAAAAAACCAAACAAACCCCCAAACTGAAAGATGGGACTTATTAGATAAAACAAAATGTTGTTCACATCCTAGGTTACCAGTTTCAATCTCACTTTGTGCTTAAGGAAAAGGTTTAGTAATGTTGGTCCTGTTTTTTACTGTCTATGTTGTTAAACTGAACAGCAGCACAATTGGAAGAGTTTACTTCATTACATTTTCATGCAAATTAGAATAATTTTTTGCTTCGAGGGGTCACTGTGGAATATAATACAATTGCTAGTAGTTCCATTTTTTTATTTTTTTTGGAAACAGGTAAAATATGAAAATCCCTTTTCCCACAGAAAGCCTTAAACAGAATACATACTACCAACTTTGAGCCAAATCCCATTAAAGGTTTTGGTAAGTTCATTTTGCGTTATATTCCATTATTCTTATTTTCGTATGTCTGTGCCCTTCTTGGTTCCTGCTGGGAAATGAAACAGACAAAACACTAGTGAAAGCTTTTCTTATAGTATATTTGGCACAAACAATAAGCACTAGAAATCTCACAGAAAAGTTTCTAGCCCAAGGTCATCAATCCAAATGGCTTAGATAAACATTTGAACTATTGTATCCTACATTTCTGTCTGTCTGTGTTAAGGGAATTTTGACATTTCCTTCAAAGGAATCCAGATTGAACTCTAACATGTTTTTCCATCTGTTGCTATCATGCTACCTGTTTCTCTTCAGCCTTCTGGCAATTAAAAAACTGCACAACCATCTTTTCTTTGCTGGTACTGTAAACCTAATTGTAATCTCATCATTTGTTTCACACTGGAGTTACTGAGTTACTGAACTGAACCGTTCTTGGAAATGCAATCAAAAGCAGAGCTGTAACATCAATAATGTAGGGCCAAACTGTTCCCTCCTATAGTCAGACTTGAAGGAAGGTGTGAAAGGAGCTTGCAAGATCATTGGGTCCAGTCCTCTGCCCAAGAGTCCAAGAACTGACCAAAACGATTGTCTCCAAGCTTAATAATTTTGTGAATAAATGAGCAATTCAAAATAAAGAAAAAATGATTTTTTCTAAAGTGGTATCAATTTTTAGAGAAGTTTTCACTGAAGACAATCTTGTGTGAAGAGAGAACTAAGGCCTTCAGCTCTGACCACCATCTGACATCCCTGCAAGTTTTAATCTTGGGTCATAAATCATCATAAAAATATGCTCATAGTTTATAAAAAAATATTAAATTATGCTTTTAGTATGTTACATGCATGACCTGTGTGTGTCATAAGCATTGTCAATAAGTACATTGCCAGAAGTGTTAGTTTAAAGATATTGAGCAGAGCTGGTAGAAATGTCTAAATTTCAGTTTTTCAGTAAAACAATGGAATGGGTTTTAGCAAAAATGCTTTGTTTTTATTTATTTATTGTCAACAATTGGTAATCAAGTAAAAATAGTGCTTAAGTGTTTTCCAATAATGGTTAATGTATTGAAGCATGAAGGATTTGTTTAATACCTTTTTCAGGTGTTTGTCATGAATTGGATGAAAATCCACTCTCAAATTTCACAGCCACTCCAAGAGGAACACGGTATATCTAACAAGACTACACAGAGAAAGTTATCTTTAAAGAAGTAAGACTACTAGAAACTAACAAGCCCCCTCAGGAGTCAGAAACTTTTTTTTCTCTCCAAAATGTTCCTTTGTCCCCAAAGGCAAAGTGGTTCCTTGCTCCAAGCATATTATTGCTTTGTATAAGAAATTCTATTACACAGCTGAAAACAACTATTCCTTTTCCGATATGTATTTATTTAAGGACAGAAAGACAAAAAGAAGACAATCCAAATTCTTACAAATGTAATTCCATTGCATGGATGGAAGTTGAATCAGTCATGAACCAGGGCTAAGAAAAAGCAGATAAAAAGATATATGTAGGGTTCCATGTTTGCATTTATAAAAGTATATGCAATAAATATTGAAAGCCAGATCATCAGGTGATAAAAATCAACATAGTCAATATGTATCCACACACACAGGCTTCCCTTTCTGCATTTCACTGTTCTTTCACTGCAGCCTTTCTCTGACATTAATTCCCCACACCTTGTGCCCAGGTCTCTGGCCCTCTCTGCTCAAGCCAGCTGGGATAAGTGCTGCTTATCCCAGCTCGGCTATTAATCAGGACCGTAGCTGCAGTCCTGCTGTCCAAAAGCATCTCTCCCTGTGATTCTCTGCTCTAGACTCCCTGACCTGCTTGTGCCCTGGGTTTATATGCTTCAAGCCCCGCCCCTTCTGGTCAGCTGACTCTCCAGATGGCCACCTGAGCCCTCACTGCAGCCTGGTCCCTTCTTAAAGTGATGGGCACACATTAAACACCCTGTCACAGGGGGTTTTACACAAAGTTTGTATTGAAGCTCAAGCCTCCACTGACAAACCTGGGAAAATAAATGCCAGGTGGGCATTCTAAGGGGAATGATTCACGTATACTGGGGATTATGAAAGGGGAAAAGGAGACAAATACCCTATGGAAAAACCTCCTCTCTTGAGTATTAGCAGAAACCCCAGTTAAGTCTGTCTCAGCTACTGCCAGACCAGTCCAAGGAACCTACCACCTCGGCCCATCTGTGGGAGGAGAGACCGCCTCGGAGCTGCCATCAGGTGGCAAGTGCTAGGTAGGGGGGACATGCCCTAAAGTTTGCCTCCATTCTGCTGCTGAGGGTTCCTGTTCCTTGGCATCACTGGGGACCACTGCTTCTCTTCAGGGTCCTTATATTTCATCTGCACTTTCATAACCTGTCCTGCAGACACTTCTCTTAGAAATGGTGTGTAGCAGGTTTCTACATGAACCTGCTAAAGAGATTTGTGCTCACAAACACTTTCCTTTTGAGGATTTGATGCCCACAAGGCCAACCAGGGAGCAACAGCTGTGGGGAGTCTCCGGCTCTTCTCACACATTGCCCCGCAGACCCCTGCACAGCTCGCAGGGCATGTTGCCCCCTTGGAGACTTTTGTGTAACTTGGCATTTGCAACGTGTATGTGCCTCTAAACTGTGGACACAGAGGTCTGACCCACCTAGCCCTTTACACCTTCATGATTTATCTGCAAGCAGCAAAACCCAGCACCAGTAGCCTCAGCCTCCCAACACCCATAGGAATGAGGGTGTGCAGAACAGAGATACACAACACTGCCCTAACACAGCATGAGTGTGACAGTGTAACAGAAGCAGGGTCACTGGGGAATATGCTCCTGAATATAGTGTGGCTTGGGTGCAGCCTGTGGTTCTGACAGTCCTTATTTAACATGCACAGAAAAGGTGAATGAATTCCCTGGCCCAGATGCAGCACATAAATGCTGCAGTGAGGCATAAGAGAGCTTTTGTGCTGCTGATGTTAGTCTTTGTATGAACTTGCTCTCTCTCCTCACTGCTCTAATATCCACGATGGGAACTGGGCAAGGATCAGAAGTCCCCCGCTGTGCAGCTGTGCACATACATTCTCTGCATACTCTATGATGCTGCTAAGTGGGAGGCTGACCCGCTGGTCTTGGGTCATTAACTATTCACATCACCCTGTGACTGCTGCAACCTTGGATTCCCCAAGAATGGGTCTGGGGTGTCCTTCCCTTTTGGCTTGAAGAGCAAGGAGGGATGGTTAATAGCTGGCTGCAACCCTAATGTCACCCTCTGAGGTAGAGACAGGTTACAAGGAGCTTTTCACTGTTAGGGGCATGAAGGGATTAAAAGTCTGAGTGCAGATGGGATGATATCAGCTGGGTGAGGAGACTCAGGCAAGAGCAGAGTGAGAGCCAACCCTACTGCAGCACCATGACTGTCTTCATGGGAGGGGATGTTTATATGGCAGAGTTCAATCCCATGGTGTACCTGCAACACTTCAGGGTTGAAGAAGGCACCCTAAGGTACAAGTTCCTCAGATTCATCCTGGAACATTACAAGACAACCTTCACTTCTGGTAGGTCCTTCCCAAAACCCTGGGAACTCTTGTCTTCTCTTGGCTGGACAGTGGCACAACAAGCCAGGCACCCAGAAAGGGACTCTTTGGATGGGGCTGGGGAGTTGCACTGTCTGTGCAACATGTTTGTGGCCTGCAGTTGTTAGAGACAAGTGTCTTGGCCGTGTGACAAATACTTGTGTGACAAGTTCACCAAGTCTGTCCTGCTGCCCACAAACATTTGTGCGAGTACCTTCCCAAGGGCTTTCCAGCTGGAAAGAATGGCAAAAATGCCAACTGTTGATACTTGGCCTCTGAACAAGGTGCAGGGCATTGGAGAGCTTCTCCCACCCTCCCCTCATACAGTGCCTGCGAAGAATCGGGCACTGGACTTTTCTCAGGAAAATGATGCCTCATGTCCACACCACCAACCTCCTGTTGGACTGTGGAGCAGTTGTGTCAGTTCTCTGTGGCCCCCTGGTCTTCATCTCTTAAGCATGGGGTGATTTTGTGAACGCCTACCCTGCCCAAAGTGCCAGGTGATCTATGAGCAGACAGGAGGGATTATTCAGTGCCCTCGCTGTCCTGGAGCAGATTGTTATATAGCAGATTCTCCCTTCTCCTTAGTCACTCATGAAGCCATGCCCTGAACTAAAGGGTTTTGAAGGGATCTGATATGGTGGGATATGCCTGTGGGATTGCAGGTGCCAGCTGTCTCCAGACACACATCACTGTTTTATTAATATCAAGTGTTGCGAGCCCAGAGGCAGGCAGGGTTACCCTAGAGATTGGCCTTTTTCATAGCATTTGCAAAGGGGGTTGCAAGAATCACGGTGCAGCAATGGGATTGGAGGCACTTGGCTTTGTGAAAGAACTGCAGCTGAATTAAAATACTTCCTTAGATGCAAAGAAATCATGTTTGGGGGTATTGTTCATGAACAGAAAGGGGCTGAGTGCAGGGGGAATGGGGAGAAGAAACTGCTGAAAATCAAGCATTGCAATGCCTCGTTCTGGCTCTTTATCAGTTTATTTCTGCAGCCCCTGGAAGGGAAGGAGCACCAGTAAAATAAAGCAAGAATCAGGAAAGGTTGCAGCTTTAGGGGGGTTGTGTAATGTACCCTGTGCCTCTGGTGAAGTGCATATAGCATGCATGAGAGGTGATGATCATCTTAAACCATTCTTTAACCCAGTCAGGTGCTGTGAAAGGCTGCACCTTGATTGATATTTGCAGTGGACCCACCATTTACCAGCTACTTTCTGCCTGTGAGTTCTTTAAGGAGATCACTGCTTCAGAATATACAGACCAGAATTGCCAGGAGATGCTGAAGTGGCTGAAGAATGAGGCTGGAGCATTTGACTGGACTCCAGTGGTGCAGCATGTGTGCCAGCTGGAGGGAGACAGATACCGGACTGCTACCGTCTAAATTCCATGGGTTTAAGCCTACCCATGATCAGTATCCATCACTTGTGGTAACCAGCTGGGATGTGCAGCCTCAGCAGGGAGAAATATAGGTAGATATTTGCGAGGAAAGAAAAGATCTTGAAAGCTAGTGTTGGAGCCTGTAGGGTCTTGGAAAACCATCCACAGGGATGAGCAGGCCTTTTCTGACTGAAGACAGGGAGAGGAGGGATCCTTAAAGGAAAGGATCCCAGTGGAAGTGAATTTTGCTACAAAATGAAGCTTGGGGTAAGTTCCACTGAATGGTCCATAGCATAGCAGGTCAATTCAGAGAGAGAATCCAATTCAGAGAGAGAATCTACCTAAATGCAACACTGGGGGTGAAATGGCTTTCAAAGCTCCCCCATTTGCTAAATACTTCTCCAAGGGAATGGAAATTAGAGACACAAAACCCACATTCCCAATTCTCAGACCTGTATCCTGGGGAAGGCACCTAAAACACACCAAAAAAGTTAACCTCTTGCTTTCTTTTTTCTCTTTCCTCTTCTCTCTTTAGGAACTAGTGGGCTGAGAAAGAGGGGAAGATACAAAGAGCCATCAAATGCATCCTAAAATGTGATGTCCACAAAAGCAACGCCCTGGATTCAGTTGTCCTGCCTCCAGCTGACTGCCTGGTCACATCACTGTGCTTCGAAGCTGCCTGCAAAGACCAGAGCTCCTACCGTGCTGCTCCAAGAGACATCAGCTCTCTGCAAAAGCCAGGGGGCACTTGGCGCAAAGTGGAGATCTGGGCTCCAGTTTCTACATGGCTGGTCCACAAAAGTTCTCCTGTTTGGTCCTGACAGAGGAATTTTGAGGGGGGAATTGTTAGTGCAGCTGGCTTCACCATTGAAAAGGTTGAGGTTCTCTCCAGGGCTGATGTGGCCATGCATGATATCAATGATTTCTCTGGGATGTACTTCATTGCTAGCTGCAAAAATTAAACTGATTAAGTCCCTTGGAGAATAAGGGGGAAATTGTCCCCACTGGAAAAAGAGAATCTTATGAAGGCTTTGTTCTCTTGCTGGTCATGGCTCTTTTCTCCTTTAATTGTTGTGAATTCCCCATGATGGCAGGGAAATATTTTACGTTCCACCTTCTTTCGTGCCCCTCATTTGGAATGTAGAAGTTTACTCCCATAGAGAGGCAGTTCATGGCAATAACTAGCAGACTCTAACTGGTACCTTGGCTTTGATCTCTTCTCATTCGTTAGAATGGGATTGATTGGAATTGATGGAATTTGGGATTTATGAGCAGAAAAGTCAAGTTGTCACGTAGCCTGAGTGGGAACTATAGGGGTTTTCACCTTCTTCTGCAGCAGTAGACATAGTCCTTTTCCTTGGTTGGTATTTTAACAACCACCTCTTGTCTTTGCAGCAGTAGGACATTACCAGTATCCTTCTCCCCCTGCTTTATAAGGCTAGGGTATTCTTGGTGTTTTGAGGCTATGGGCCAGGTAGTAGTGCACCAGGGGTGTCTGCTGTTTTAAAAATAGGTTAGGTCAATGCTTTCTGGGCTGCTTTACATGATCCTACCCTGAGCAGATTAATCCAGGGTTGGATTAAATGACCTCCTGAGGTCCTTTGCAGCTCTGCTTTTTCATAATTCTCTGAGTGAAAAGATGATATAGGCTTGTGCTGGCTTGTCTTTCGGTCACAGGTCAGCTGCTTCATATATCTCGTGACATCTCAAGACAGCAGCCCTGAAATGGGTGGGACTACTTAAGTGAGTAAATAGTGCGTGGATAAAAGCTGACAGGTTCTTTGAGTATTTCATAGATTTCATAGACATTAGGGCTGGAAGGGACCTTGGAAGATCATCAAGTCCAGCCCCCTGCCCAAAGGGCAGGAAGTCAGCTGGGGTCATAGGATCCCAGCAAGATAAGCATCCAATT
>NW_017728910.1:11041948-11044330 GCF_001723895.1 Crocodylus porosus | reverse complement strand
GTCTATGAAATCTATGAAATCTATGACTTGAAGGTATCCAGCTTCTCAAGATGTTCCTTCATGAGGTCAGCATTAATGGAGGGCTGGGGATCTCCCTCACCCGGACCGCCCTGTCCCATGGTGGGCATCGGCATCCCATGGGACTGATAAAAGACTGATGAAAAGTACCAATTTAATAGGTTGGCTTTTTCCTGGGTGTCAGCTGTCAGTTGCTGCATCTGGTTCAGCAGGGGCCCAATGTTGTCCTAGCTTTTCTTCCAGCTCCCCACATATCTGAAAAAGGACTTTTTATTTTCCCTGATGCTCAAAGGTAGTTGGAGTTCAGTTGCAACCTTGGCTTTCCTGGTTTACTCCCTGCAGGACTGGACCAGTGCAGAATAATCCTCCTTGGTGATGAATCCCGTCCTCCATCCTTTGTAGGCCTTTCTTTTTAGCCTTAGGAGGTCTGCTAGTTCCCTGGAGAGCCAGGAGGGCTGCTGTGCCCTCTTGCTGCCTTTCCTCCAAGATCGAATAGAATTAGGTTGTCCATTGAGGATCGCTCCCTTGAGGAGCAACTACTCTTCTTGAACTCCCCTCTCCTTGGGGTCATGGTCCCTTAGGGCCTCACTGACAGGCCTCAGGGTAGATGTGATATCTTTTATTAGACCAACTAAGTAGTTGGAAAAATTGTTCATTATAAATTTTCAGGCACAAACACCCTTCTTCAGGAAAGACAATTTCTGGATACTCTTCCCATTTCAGCAGTGGCACCCAGTACTGAGACATACTTTCCAGGCTATGCTGCACTGCTGAAAGACAAGTTCAGGGGCATAGTAGCAACTTAGTCACTACAGTAACAAAACAAAAAAAATTCCTTTGTAGTAGATGTTCCAGTAGAAAGATACTGATTAACATACCTTAAATTATGGGTGATTTTTAAATGCTTCCTCCCCACCCACTCCTTTGGCTTTGGCATTTTCTGAAGCAAATTTCTAGGAAACCACACATAGCAAGAGGAATGCTGTTCTCTGTCGTGGTGGTTGTTCTTCTTCTTGCTCTCCATGTTCTTGGCACCTCCAGGTAACTCAATGGATTCTGCTCAAGTGTTTGTCAAATCTTATGTTACTTCTTGAAATTAGCTGTGGTGCTGCATGAAAAATGGAATTTTTTTTCCCTGTAAAAAAGACAGCTTTATTATATATTCCCAGTAATGAACATGAGAGACTGGATCTACTAGAGCTAAACCAATGTATTATGTGTGGCTTTCCATTGTTTCTAATAAACACTGAATTGTTTTCTAACTGTACTGTGTTATCCTTTTCCTTGGGTTTATAAATTCCCTGGAAATGTGCATCATCCATGTCCTTCCTGACCACATTGTCAGTACACCACAATTGCAGCAGGGATATACATTTTTAACAGATCAGGGGTTTGAGGCATAACAAGCTTGGATAGTCCTAAGATGTAATACTCCTCCATTTCTCACCCGGTGCCTCAGTTTACTCATGCAAGGTGCTGCCGGTAGGGTTGTGCTCAAACTACAGGTCTTGTTTACCAGAGCTGGCTGGAAGTAAACTGCACATTTGCTGCAGCCTAGCTGCAGATGTAACTGGAGATTTGACTGACTTAGATATCCAACAGCTACTTGCAAAAGCTTTGAACCCCATCCCCTGCGCAGAAGTCCTGGAACCCATTTTTTTTTTATCTTCCTAGAAGCTTCTATGTTGATTCTCAGTTGTATCAACTGATAATGAGGATCAGTGGAGACCCTTCATCTTGCTCTCACCAAGTTAAAATGATTTAGGGCTCAGATACTATAAACACATCAGTCTTTGCAGCTATAACTTCATGTGGGTGAGAGACAGATGCTGCGATGCTGAGAAGATATCCTTTGGCTCCAGTTGTGAAGCTCAGTGTTTTCAAAGTATTTTTCCATCCTCTGAGGGAAGATGCTGCAAGAGGACACAGGTCACAAGCTTTCCATGAAGATGTATGCTTCATTCTGGCTGCTGTAGTAGTGTAGTATGCACCACATGGGCTGATTAGGCTATTTCATTGCTTAAAATACATACATAGTGTGTGTGACCTATGTGCTCCGGGGACTGAATTAGAAATGACCTTTCCTGTGCTCCACTGCTGGTCTGCCATGCCACATCCTTTTTGGGGCCAGGGAGGAATTTTCCCCCATGGTCAGTGTGGCAAAATGCCGGGCTAGCGGCTCCGGCACCGCTTAGGGGAGCCGTGGGCTTTGCGGAGATGTGCGAGCGCGCGGCTTGTGGGGCGGAATTGAGGTAGCTCTTAGCCGCCCTCGAGGTTCGCCAAGTTGGCACAAGTAGACGACTTAGAGTAAGTAGTTAGTCTCTCTTAATCTATAGGGTGTCCGTTGGTTCACGAGGTTCCAGA
>NW_017728910.1:11025630-11041523 GCF_001723895.1 Crocodylus porosus | reverse complement strand
AAGGTTACATAAATGTGAGAGTGCCACGCAGCAGTTATACAGAAAAGGGAAAATAATATAAAGTCTTTGCTAAAAACTATAAGATAGTTACAGTCAGATTGGTATGGACTGCAGGGAATTTGCCTTTCTCTATAGTGGGGGATGTGGTCCCTACCCAGGACCTCTTAATCGTATAGTGGCAACATCAAATAGAAGCAGGACATTGGCTGCTGTGGTTCCCCTGCTTTACTGTGGCAGGTTAGGATGCTAGGTCTATGTTCCATAAGGGTTGAGGGTAGTCTTAGGTAGAGTTTAGATTATAGTTGTATGGGATGGTTTGGATAGGGATGATCCTGCCTTAGGCAGGAGGTTGGACTACATGGCCCCTGGAGGTCCCTTCCAGCCCCATTGCTTTATGACTCTTTGGGCTATGATTCTTTGTGCTTGTGTCCTCAAGCTTGTTATGGAAGGAGTGTGGATTGAACTTCCTTCCGGCATATTGCTATTAACTTCTTGCAGAGCTCCAGCAGCTGCATCAGTCTGGAGTTCAAGCAGTTGTTTAAAATCAAATGTGACAGGCATATGAGCACCGGGGCTGTGTGAAGCTTCACTGGCTGTTTCATTTAGATGCTGTTTCAACTCATTGTGACATCAAAATGAAACTAAGGGCTTTGAAATAGCCTTGAAATGAAACAAGGCCAGTCGAAACAGTCCAAAATTTTCAAAATGTTCTGAGTTTCGAAGCAGCAGCCAAGTGTTGGGAGGCAGGGGAGAGCCAGGGCTGTGCTCCAAGCGACTCTGCAGCCCCATGTGGTTCAGCCTGGTGGGGAATGTAGCCTTGGCTCCCCCTGCCTTCTGCCATGGGCTGTGCTCCATGGGGCTGGAGGACCCGACAGGAGCGCAGCCAGCTCTGCCCACCTCCTGACACCAGGCTCTGCTCCAATCAGCTCCATCAGTCCCATGGAGCCCAGCCTGGTGGCAGAAGGCGGCCAGAGCCAGCACTGCACTCCACCTCCCACCACCGGACTGAGTACTACGGGGCTGTGAGCCACTGGGAGCTGAGCCTGGTGGGGGGAAGCACCTCCCGTTGCCAGGCTCCATTCCCAGTGCTGGGAAACTCAGCCTGGCTGCATCGCCCCCAGCCGGGCTGTGTTTCTCAGTACTGGGAATGAAGCCTAGCTGGGAGAAGCTGGGAACTGCAAACTGCTGGGAACTGAACCCAGAGGCGGAAGGCCAACCTTACTTAGTTCTTCAGCACTGGGTCCCAGGCAGCAGAAGCAGCCTCCTGGAATCTGGAAGGCAGATCAAGGGCCCACCCACACCCCTGGGAGGGCTGCGGGGGCTCTGCCCAACTCCTCCCAGGGGTGCAGCCCCTGATCTGCCTGCTGGATCACAGGACGCTGCTCCTGCTCCCTGACAGCAGCTTCAGATGCAGTTTCCTAGAAACTCCTGCATCTATCTCCTTGAAACTTGGCAGTCTTCATGCACTCAGAAGAAGCTATCAACCCTGAACGTTTATTCCAAATGAGGGATGAAATGACAAAGTTATAGGCTGTTTTGTGCTTCTTCATTATAGCCTATGAGCTAAATGTTGAAACAGCATTGAAACAGTGAAACCGTTTCGACGAAGCAGAATGGAACAGTGCTTTCGAAATGAACCAAAACTCGGAAGAAAGTCGAAGTGGAACGCAGTCGTTTTGCCCAGCCCCAGTCCCCAGGCAACCCCGCCCAGCCTACACGGGAAAAGCCCGTTTCCCATTTTTTCTCTTTTAAAGGAGACTCCACTTTTACAGTTTGTTCATGACCTAGTCATATATTCTCGTGACCCACTTTTGGATCATGACCCACAGGTTGAGAAATGCTGGCCTAGTGTCCTGAACAGATAACTACTTTAGGATAGAGACAAGTGCTACTTCTGGTTTTGTCTGATTCAGACCAGCTGGTTCTCAGATGTGTGGCCAGGCTACCTAGATGTCCCAGTTTTTGCTCAGATACTCCTGTTGCAGCTTTTCTACTTTGATAAATAATTAAACACTCTCTTGAGAAACCTAGTTCATGTCACTGCTTTTCACCCATATCTCTGGTGAGTGACCCAGCTGATGGCTATCCTAGCTCCTTTCTTGTACTTGTTTGTTATGAAAAATCTATGAAAGTTCCTATTTTCATCTCACTACAAAATGGAAGAATTAGTGAAACTTTGAAACATGTTGTTCAGCTGTAAATATTATAGATGTACTGTGGGCTGTTGCAATTATGGATTTGGATTTTGTCTGTCTTCCATTAAGACTGGGTTATAATCTAATTTTTATGTGGGTTTTTTCCCCCCCAAAGCCTATCTATATAACAGGAAATTTTTTATATATATTTTCCATTAAAAAAAAGCCCACATATGATGTTGTTTAGTATGAGGTACAATTGACAAATGGGACTTATAATTGTGATTGCCTTGTGACAGCATCTCTCTCCATGTTGCAACCAAACCTCATCTGTCATGATACACCATCTCCCATCACCAAAAATAGGAAGGATTTACTCAGTGTAGCATGAGAGGGAGCTGACTTATAGAAGAAAACAGGAACATGAAGTGCGTGAATGATAACTACAGTGAAACAGCACAGAAAATGAATCCAAATATATGGAGTTTTGACTAAATACATGGGTTTGATGTTATGCCAGAAGTGTTGTTTTTTTTTCCTGAGGATCTCTCTAGATGTTTCTCTTGTGTTTTATTTTAGCATATGAAGCTGCCTCAAAAATAGTTGTAACACGATTTTAAGATTTCATCCTCTCTTTTGCTGTTAGGGCTGTCTTATTCCCAAAAGTTTGCATTTTGCTGCAAGCAGTTCAGGACCTTGTACGCAAGACAACTGAACAAATTCCTTGCCTGGAAAGGGAAGGATCAATAGCTAAAATTCTAATTTACGCATTTTTTAACTCAAGGTATGTTCAGTTAATGACTGATGATGTACATTCACTGTAGCACCAAAAGGTTAAAAGAATAACCATATTCTTAAGCGTAGCAGATGCCAAAGAGATACCAAAATGTTCTAGCTATACTTAACACAATTTAATGTAAATTATGTAAATGTAAATTAAAATTATGCCCAGCCTTTTCTTAAAGAAACTTGCCATAAAATGTTTGATTCCTTAAATTGGCAGATAAAAGCCTGTAGCACAACTTTGGTTGGGAGGTAGGGCTTGGGACTGAGCTGCAACTTACTGCTTTATTCTGAGCTCCTGTCCTCTGCTGAGACAAGTCGCTTTACATCCGTTCCCCCTTCCCACATTTACCTGCTTTGTCTATTTAGACCAGTGGTGCTCAGAACTTGGCCCTGCAGGCTGGCCTGTGGACCCTGATTCAGCCTGCAGACTCAGACACCTCTGCGCAGCCCCATGATAGTCTAATCAGCCTTGTGCTGCCCAATCAGCTCCGTACCACCCCTGCCACCCCAATCAGTCCCCCACCACTCCTCGTGATCCTACTCAGCCCCGTGCCACCCCATGCCACCCAGATCTTCCCCATGTGCCCAATCTAGTATACAGAGGAGGAGTAATTACCTGACATCACTCCCCCACTGCCAAAGTTTCGAAGCCCTGATTTAGATGGTAACACCCACACACATTTGGGTTGTGTAATGTGTTTTTTGGGGTGTGTTCTTTTTTATGTGGACAAGATGGGAAGCTGGGGCTAGTGCCTGGAGACAATATGTAAAACTCCACATTGGCCAGGGGAAGCAGAGAGTTCTTTAGGTTGATTGGTTGGAAGAGGAACTGAAGTGTGGCACTCCCGGACTGGCCAAGGTCATGCTGGGGGATATAAGGCGAGCTGGGCTGGTCTGCGGGAGAAGAAGCTGCAGGAGCTGCTGAAGAGTGAAGTCTCCTCCAGGAGAGAAGGAGTTGCCAAGGTCACCATACATCCAGGTTTTCCTGGACATATCCACTTTTTTGGCCCCCTGTCCCCCTGTTTTTAAAATCCACGCAAATGTCCAGGTTTTTGCTGTGCCTCTGGCATTTCCCAGACACATTTCCTATGCTTTTCCCAGACACTTCCAGCTTGGTTGCTTGGAGCTGAGGCAGGGTGATTGGCTGTCGGGAACTCACATGCTTTGTGTGTGGCCCCCGGCAGGTAAGAGAGAGACACACAGAGAGAGTGTGTGTGTGCGCACACGTGTGCATGAGCTGCGTGGGCAGCAAGGCTGGAGGGGACGTGGAGCTGCAGGTCGGGAGCGAAGGGCACCGGCAGGGCTGGGGGGCCGGGGGCTTCAGGTCAGGAGTGAGAGGCAGCAGCAGGGCTGGGTGGCTGTGACTTAGGAGAGAGGGTCAGAGACAGGGCACAAGCATATCGCTGCCCCCCAATCCTATATACCTCCCCTCTTTTTTGAAACAGGGTTAAAACCGGGGAGTTTCTAATCCTGCCAGTTTAGGGATGAGGTTGTGGTTTGCAAGTTTCTGCACCCAGTGGAGCTGTGACCCAAATCACCTGCCGCCCAGACTGGAAGGGTAAGCTTGGTCTTTCCCGTTTCTTTTGGTAGTCCTTTGTTTTAGTCAGCTGTGTGGTTGGGCCGGCTGTAGTCATTCATCAGCCTGGTTCCTTTGGAGTTTTTCTTGCAGTTTTCATTTCAGCAGGCCATATAATCCAGCCCAGAAGTGTGGGGTGTGTGCATGCTGTCTGGAACCACAGTCACTCCCCACATACGTATATACAGCCTCTCTGTGAGAGCAACAGTCACCACATCACTATCCCTCCAAAACCATGGATGGGCCCCTTACACCGCTGAAGGACCTGCCTCTCTAGCTGCTTCCCCAGTACAGCGCAACCTATTGACTGTCATGTAGTTAATAGTATTTCACATTGCATTTGGTGTTTTCTTCTGTTTTCTGCCTGAAATAAATCTGTTTTTGGTTACGCTGCTTGTGAAGAGTGGGTTTTTGTTTACGCAGGACTCCCTAGCAGCTAATTTAGTTTTCCCAGATTTCTGGGTGGGGCCAAGGAAAAATATGTATTATCCCAAAAATTGCACCTGGCTCTTGTTGCTGCCAGCCAGTGCCAAGCAGAAGGGATAGAAGACTAAATTCTTCAGAGCAGGCAGTGTTGCTTACTCTATGCTTGTACAGCACCAGCAAATGGCAGCTGATCTCAGCTGGGATGTCCAGGCAGTATCATAAGGCCAGCAATATGCAGCTTCGCAAAACGCTATTTTCCCATCAACGTTTGTATTTAAGCTGAATGTCAGCCCTAATGGCTAATTATAGAAGATATGCACTTGTAAATTAAAAAAGGGGATAAACTGTTCAAGGTAACTTCAGCAATTCTACTGTCATTCTCATCTATGATGCACCATTGTTGTCAATTGCATGCATGTAAAGGAAAATACAGTTCAGCTCTTACTGTTTTAAAATAGAAAGGCCTCTAGTTTAGCTGCAGTTATACCAGAGCTTTATTTGAGATTATTACCCAGCATTCTGGATTTTCTGCACTAACTGTCAGGTTGTTAAGACTTCTTAAATCTCTGCTACATTGCTAGATATATGAATTCATTGTGCCTCAGTTAATTCCTTCTCTATGAAAGCCTTTTCATATTTGCTTTATTCATATTTTTTCATACTCATCCAACAATTAGCTTTTTTGCATCAAGATTCAGATACAGCATCACTGCTGCTTCAGGTCAAATACTGAACATTATATGGCAAGCAGAAAAAGTGAATGAGTGTTATGCTTAGCTTTTGTATTTTTCTATTCTAACTTACCAGATTAATATTGTGTATAGAAATACACATATGGACAATACATAGCATAGGATCTTAAAGTTAAAAAGCCAGAATATTTTGAATTCCAGTAATCCTCAGCTGTGCCCAATACAATAGGATTTCTAGTTATACATTTACTAATTATCTCTGTGCAGCACTCTAGGTGAATTTCGAAACAAGCACTCTAATAATGTAATTAAAAATGTATAAAGGGATTAAAAATGAATTAAAAAGAGATCATACAAAACTTTCAAATTTGGAATAAATTAAATGACTAGATTTAAGCCCCATGGTTTTAAAGGACTTGTAGTTAGTAGAATAACAGCCAAGTTTTGGATGCTGCTAAGGCCTGATGCCTTAGAAAGGACACACTTTTGTTAGTGCTTATCATACTGAGGACACGTCTACACAAGATGCTTAACTTCATATTAGTGTAGTTTACTGTGAAGTAACCATGTGCATTTACATGTGCACTTGCTTCCATAACCCTGAGTAAATTTGCTACCCGCAAATGCAAGTAGCAAATTCACTCAGGATTAGTAATGGCATCATAACACTCATGTAGATGTCTGACAGGGAGGAATCTGCTCCCAGTCAGCTGTCCCCCAGGGGGTGGGAGATAGCTCCCTGACTCTGGGAGCAGTCTGGTGCTGGGGCAGGCTTCTCCACAGGAGCCTGGGTGGGGACTATGTCCCCCTTCCCTGGCAACAGGGAGCTCCAAGCCCCCTGCTCTGAGATTGTGATCAAGGAGCAGAGGCTAGGAGATCCTTATTTCCCAGCCCCTGCTCCACCATTGCAATCAGAAAGTGGGGGGCTGGAAGACCTTATCTCCCAGCCTGTGCTGTGTGTTCATGGGACTCGGGCTGGGGGACCCTTACCTCCCAGTGCCAACTCCACAGCCATGTGGCAAGTGCTGGGAGACTATCTCCCAGTGCCAGCTTGGGCTGGGAGCCCCTTTTCTGCCTGTGCCAGCTTTGCAACCATGCGGCTCAGGCTGGGAGACTCTTATCTCCCACCCTGAGCTCCATAGTCATGGGGCTCAGGCTGGGAGATCAGGCTCTCCCAGCACTCGCCCTGCAGTCATGGAGATGTACTGAGAGATAAGGGTCTGTCAGCCCAAGCCCCATGACTGCAAAGCTCAGGCTGGGAGATAAGGATCTCCCAGCACCTGTCCTGTGGTCACAGAGCTGGTGCTGGGAGCTCCCTGCTGGTGGGGGCTTGAACATGGAGCCAAAGGGG
Source organism: Crocodylus porosus (assembly GCF_001723895.1). Lineage (NCBI taxonomy): Eukaryota > Metazoa > Chordata > Crocodylia > Crocodylidae > Crocodylus > Crocodylus porosus. Next base: position 11,034,557 of record NW_017728910.1, on the reverse strand, counting down.
GAACAGGCTGGGGAGCTTGTTCCCCCGCGCACAGCTCTGCACTCACAGACCTGGGAAAAAGCTCCCCAAGCCCCCTCACTACATGCTCAAATGGGGACAATGTCCTCCTGTCCTGGCAACAGGGAGCTTCCAGCCCATGCTCCCTAGTTGCAAGCACAGAGCAAGGCTGGGAACTCCCTGCATGGGGACAGTTCCCCGCCCAGCCTGGAGCTGACTGGAACCTTTTGGGAAAGGTCCCAGGCAGCCCCAGGCTGCACAGGGAAGTGCATGCAGCCTGGAGATGGCTAGGATTCTGCTGTTTTGGGCAGTCCCCAGCCAGCTCCAGACTGGCCATGCAGACTTCCCCACATGGCCCAAGGCTGGCTGGTACATGTCCTGGTCAGGGACAGGCTCCAGCCTAGTGCCTGAATTGGTTGATCAAGGCATGGGTCTTGGAAATTGCTGCAGGGGTGGGGTAGAACCCAGCCCCCTGCCCTGGTGTGCCAGTGGGGCAGCTAGCAGCTAGCTCAGGACCTGCCCCTCCCCTGCAGCTCTTTTCAAGCCCTGTGCCCCTGATCGGGAAGTGAGGCCCAGGAGTTCCCTGCTGCCAGGGCAGAGGGACATTGTCCCCATCCCAGCAGCAGATAGCCCTCTGGGGCCAGGAGACCACTGTCTCCTTACCCAGTGCTCCCTGCCAGCCCCTGGGCTAGCAACCAGGCAGAACCTGGAGCTTTCCCTGGTAGTACTAGAAGACTATTGCAGGGCTCTAGGGAACTGGGTGCAAATCTGCTCCCCTAATTTCCGCATGTGTAGATGCCTACCCCAAATCCCTAACTCTGACTTATTTTACACCAGAGTAAATCTAGGCTGGAGTAAATGCATATGTAGATGCCCCATGTTTATTAAAAAAACATGAGAAGACAGAAGTAATGTAGAATTAAATGAATTTTGAATAATTAGAGGTTGATTTTGAGGTGGAGGAAGAAGAAAGCAATTGGGGAAGTGTTTTCAATAGGCTAGTGTGATGCTTGCTATTTTCCCTATTGTCTCTATGGCCAGTCCATGCCATTTCATGTAATTTTCTGTTGATTTCACCAACAGCATGCTCATTCTTTCATTCTTTTCTGTCCTTTAAGTATTTTACAAAATACACACAGTTGTAAAGCCCCTGCAGATTTCAAATTCTTGGTTTATGGTGTGTTGGGAAAAGGTCTGGCAGGATATAGATAATTTGTTTCTCTAGACTCTTCTTTCCACAAGGAGCAGCTGGGTCTGCATAGCATGATCAAGGTGCATCACTTTCAGTAACTATGAGCTCACCAGAGTATGATGTAAGTGATGCTAGATCTGACCACCATTGACTTCCTAGTCTGACAACTGAGTTGACTGGGGGAGCCTTTAGGAAGAGTCTAGCTTGAGATTTGACTTTGTAGATGAGGGGAATTGTCTGAATTTGAGTTTAAATGAACATATTAATGTCCAATAAGGAAATTAGTAAATAAAAAGCTTGATCGTTGTTTTTGCAAACTATTTACATCCATTTTTGTGGGATCCCAGGTGCCCCGGGATACAAGATCAAGGCCTGAGAGAGAAAACAATTAAAGGAGGTCAAGTAGGTTAAGTCATAGATATGTGTTATAATAGAACATTTTGAAAGGTATTAGCCAATTAAATAATGCTATCCAGACTTCCTTAGACCTCCCTTTGTAATTGCCTATAAAGAAAAAAAAGAAGTGTTTCCTCATATTGCCATCTTTCTGTCTTAAGGCTATCTGCTTCCCTCTGTGTATGACTGCTGTGCAAATCAGGGCCAGTAAAATGATCGTAAGCCAGAAATGTCAGACAAAAGTCGCCAATATAAAAACAGTAGGATTTGTTTAAAAAGTAGAAATGATAGCAGACACACATTTGTAATAAAACATCAAAGCCAAAATGTACTTCAGGTAATGAATGCAGAAAAACAGTATCATTTTAAATGTTATTTAATTTAGATATTATATTCCTGCCTCGTTCCTTCAGGTATCTTTCTCTGTATCTAAGTGCTTTTTTGCACTAAAGTAGCAGCAATTTACAACTTCTTTTCAGATTTTAGTGATCGAAAAAGACCTTTGTAAAAATGCCTTTCTTGAAATACTGGCTGAGCAAAAGCCCCAGTCACTAAACAAAAAGGATTCTTGTCTTTTGTGACACTAGAGATTCCCTACACAGCTACTTCTAGTGCTAGCTGCCACTGGGTCACCTTTAAAAATGATGATGCAACTGAAAGAAAATAGGTGCTGTATGTTTTGTCAGCATGGGTCCCTTCACTGGTTCATTTTTAATTATAGCATTTTGAATACCCTGGCTTGCAGATTTGAAGAACACAGTTTTGGGTATGGCTGGATGCTCTGACACCTTCCACCATAAGCTACAGTTCAGTGAACCACTTTGGCTTAACTGCAGGCATATTCTTAAATTGCATTTACTTCAATGAGATGCAAATGTGGATTAGTGCTATCCGTCTTGGTTACTGCTATTTTCCTGAATGGAGGGACATTGCTTCTTGTATGTAGCTCATTACCTATTTGCTAGCCCTCTCCTCCTCCTCCTGATAAAACCCATAGTTCATAGAGGAATTAGGCCTACAAATCAGGTCAAACCCCAAATTTGAGGGGAATTATTTTATATATTTATTTATTTATTACAACTTCTCGAGTGGTGTAGGCAGGTTTTGTTTGTGGTTTCTGCAGCTTTTTAGCTCATGTCCTCACCGTAACCTTTGTCATACATGATCCTTAAAACCACAAAAAGAACTTAAATATCTTCCACAGGGAAAACTTCAAATCTGAGGAAGCCAACTGGGGCAGGTTTCAGAGTCATAAATTCTTACGGTACCTAAATTCTTCTGAGAATCTGGGCCTATATTTTTTTTCTTCCCGTCCATTATGTGACTTGTCCATGCAGACTGATAGAAGCTTTCTTCTACTATGTATTTGTATAGTGTCTTCCATAATGGGGCCTTGATCTTGGTTGGGGATTACTGTAATACTTATAAAGAATGAACAGACTTTGAACAAATGTGGTCAAACAGAATAAATGAAGTCCCATTCCTGAATACTTGAGATAATGTTAAAAGCATTAATAATCAACTCTTCTCTAACAGCTCTCTTTTCATACTATGAGTTCAATGTGTGGACTTCCTGATAGCTCTTTCTCAATGCAGAACTTCCCTTATCTCTCTGTTGGGTATCTCTTGAGACACAGATTCTCTGATTTTTTTTCTTGAACAAAATTCATAATTCACATTATTCTTCCATTCATGGCTTGGTGTTACCTAAGCATACCAGGTAGCAGACATTAAAATAGACAGCAAAGAGCTGCAGAGGATAAATCCCAGCCACGCTGGCTGATGCTTTCTTCACAAAATTTTCACATAAACTTCTAGATCTTCTTTTACACTGCTACACCAGAATGACCTGTCACAGGCCCACTTCTACATAATACCCTCTTCTTGTGGAGACAAATTCAAAATATAAAACCTTTGCAGTCATGTTGTGAGAAAAGTTATAATTAGATTCCAGGGGATTTATCTTGGGGAGAATGATGGGGGAAAAGGTCTTGAGATCTTAGAAGACTTCTAAGTCTTCTTGGTTTATGGTGTGTTGGGAAAAGGTCTGGCAGGATATAAATAATTTGTTTCTCTAGACTCTTTCTGGGAAGTTAAGCATGCTTTCTGGGAAGTTAATCATCAGCTTCCCAGAAAAAAAGGGCATTAAACCAAAATTTGTAATAGCTTCCTTTACCAGAAAAAAACCAAAACAAAAGTGACACTGTATAGAACTGGAACAATTACTTTTGCTCTGAAATTAATAGAAATGACTAAACAACAAAGGCACCAGGGTTTTATTTCATTAAGGCCTGAATTAAGATCATGATCTAGAGTTTGAGAGACCTTTTTGCAAGTACGTGAGGAGAAAGAGGGATGTACAAAAGGGTCGCTTCTCTTCTACACGGCTAGTGACAATTACATCTGTAGTCCCTGTTTGTGGGTGGCAATCTTGGTGTCCCCTGGTGACAAGGATATTGGGAAGGGATGGAAAAAAAACACCATCCCCTAAAGCAGACGGTACCTTGTCACTCAGGAGGGAATTGTGCCTCAAGGTTGGGCAAGCAAAAAATGTAGGGGTACTATAAACTCAGGGGGGTGCACTGTTGCCTGCTCCATTACTTCTGCCACCAGCCAAATGTCATGTTTTGATCCCATGCAAATGACAATTAAGCGATAGGATTGTGTGTCTAATAAATAAAATGTGAAAAACTAAGTGCATCCAAAAAAAAAAAAAAAAAGAACACTAGAAACGACCCTTTGGTTTAGCCATTATTTACAACTGTAATAAAAGTAGCCCCATGCTGTCAACTAGAAGGCAGATGAGGCTTCTTTTTTTTTTTTTTTACCATCTAGCTTAGTACCTTGGCACTTTTCCCCAGATAACAAGATCAAGTCTCAGTGATGAATTACACTGAAAACTTCATTTATTTTTTTACCAGGGAGGTTCCTCTTCGTTAACTGCGGAGACAAAAAGAACATGACTGAGAATAAAAATTGCAAGGTTTTGTCCCTTTTCTATTGTGTTGAGCAACACCTTTGTCACCTGTAGAAAAAAACCATCCGACAATTTTACCAAACCTCAGATCTTGGTAACTGTTCCTCCTGAGATGCAGCGTGTTTTATAACTCTGCAGACATGTCACAGTAACTATTGATCATAGGTAATTCAAAGTTAAAGCTCTTCTGTGAAAACTGAATATTTTCTTTCTTGTTGGTACACACACACACACACACATATATAGTCCCTTCCCCAGTACATATTTACATTCTGCATTCAAGTGCAACAGATCATTTGTTTTCCTGCAAAAATTGTATATGCCATAAAAGTTGACTACAAAGTGTATAAAAAAGAGATTAATATAAAGTCCATGCAGATGTAAGATATTTAGGTACTGAAAGCTATAAATAGACATCTCATGAGATTTAATAAAGCATTTGAGAAGATTAGGTGCCTACATTTCAGCAGAGTCTCAAAATGCCTTTTTAAAGTAATGAAGAAAGACTGGGTTCTTGGGTAATGAAGAAGGGAGAGTATTTCAGGTATAAGGAACAATATGGAATAAAATACAAGTAACAGAAGGTTTCCATTAGCAACAAGTGATGTAGGAGATAAGGAAGTTGTAGGAAAGAGGCCATGCTGAGGCCAAAATTGTATTCTCAAGGTCTGAATTTGCCAGAGGTGAGTGTGTGGTATTAGACACACTTTGGCACAAGACAACTTTTGAGCAATGGACATCTACAGGAAAGGGGCAGGCAATGGTGAAAAGGCAGAAATGACAGCATATTTGGGTAACCAAAGTGGAAAGAAGGGTTGCAAGCTTGTGTAATCTGAGGGAAAGTAGATTTATTCACTCCAAAAGTGAGTAGGAAGCTTCTGAGGGAAAGATTTTGCAGAGAAAGTTAAGTTCAGTTTTTTAAAATGCCAGTGTGAGTTGGTGTCAGACCATGCCAAAGAAGAAAAGGTGGAGATACAAAGCTAAAATAAAGGAGAAAATCTGAACTGGAAAGATAGAGATTTGTTAGTGAAACTTGTAAATGTTAGTTTTGTTAGTGTTCAGAGTTGTTAGAAGAAGCCATGTGAATAGGCATGGTTATCTAGGTCAGGATTAAAGAGGAGTAGACTAACAACACTCATATCACACTAAAACACCAACTGCATGAGAAAGGAATAGGGAGAGATCAAGAAGTTAATTTATTTCCTCTCCTCCTCCCATCTTTCTGCTACATATGCCAGGGTGTTGTTAAGCCTCTCTCAGAAGCATTGGATGTTGGCTGCAGCCCAACCGGGGAATGTAACTAGGACGTGCCTGCTGGGACTCAAAGCCAGAGGTTTCTGGCTTGAGGGTCTTGCTCCTCTGCTTAGGATAAGATCGGTCACCATATCTGGGGTCAGGAAGGAACTTTACCCTATGGTCAGATTGATCAGATTCTGGGGTTTTTTTGCCTTCCTTGGAAGTGCAGGGCATGGCACTCTACCTGGAATCTACTGAGCGTACATTAGGTAGGGTTGGCAACCCAGTCAATTGACCAGTTAATTGCATATTTTTGGATCGGTCAAGGACTATAGTGATTTTACAAAAAAACTACATTTTTTGAAGTTTTCTTGACAGAAATATGAGTTTTAAAATTGCTTTTAATGGAAAAATGTCCTTTTTCTGTGTATTGTTTGGACCTATTGGCGAGTATTAAACATTTTTGACTGACATTTGACCAGTCAATTGACTGAACTTCTTTTGACCGGTTAAATACCCAACCCTAATATTCGCAACCTTTTATAGAAGCAGAATGCTGGCTGCTGGGGTTCCCCTGCTTTACTGGTGGCAGGTTAGGGTGGTATGTCTTGTGTTGTGTCAGAATTGATGATAGTTTTACTACATGGTCAGATTATGGACTTGTATTGGATGGTTTGGATAGGGATGACCCTGACTCAGGCAGGAGGTTGAACTAGATGACCTCTGGTCCTTCCAGAGATTCCTTCCAGTCCTATTTGTCTTTGAATCTATGATTTTCCAGATCCCCTTTATAGAACTAAGAAAACAGGATAAACCATCTTTTTTAGTCTAGAAAAGCATTTATTCATTTTGGAGGCATTTTGAAATTTTCTTGCATTCTGGACTAGAATGCAAATTAAATATTTTGAAATTTTGCACTAGCTAAAATTTTTTACAAGAGTTGATCAAAAACATCCGATAAAATCAAATGTCTTATTCCAACCTTGTTTTTTACATTTTATATTTGATGATATACCTGCAACTTTAAAATGAAAAGTTATTTGAAAATGGGAAATCAATACTCTCCATTCTCAAAGGGGTATCTTAATTGGATGCCCTTTGACTCTTTTCTCATTTCTTCTGCAAAATTAGCTTTTGTCACAAGTGACATGTCTCCAAAACTTTTTTTTTCAGAATTTTCCATACCAAAAGCAATAAATTGGTCAGAAATGTTCCATTTAGCTTTAGTTCTTATTGATCTGTCATATACCGTTTTTCTATGATAAATTAGAAATACAATTTAAAAGATAAGCTAAGCAAAAATTAGGGCTGCTCAAATGTTGATTGGTGTTAGTGCTAACTTGAGTTTGAAGCAGTCACTCCTTAAAGGCTCAAAACCTTCTCTGAGTGTTCCCTAATGACACAGCTATGACTTGCCACTAGCGAGTGGGCAAGCAGGGCCCTGACTAGGAGCCACAGCTGTAAGTTGCCACTACAGGGCTGGTGCACCGGGATAGGCTTCTAGCCCTGCTCTAGGTGAGGGGGATGTGAGAGATGGGTTAAGGTGGGGGCGGGGAGCAGGAACATGAAGCTAAGGGTAGAGAGTTAACAGGATGGGGGTCAGTAATTAAATGGGAGATGGAAAGGAAATGGGGGTAGGAGAGGGGTGGTGAAATGAAGGAAGTCAGTCACTGAAAGGTAAAAAAGGATTTGAAAAGAAATAAGAGGAAGTAAATTAAAGAAAGTCTTGTGTTTTAATGAATTGGGATTTGGGATTGAGGTGGTGGGGGTCATACTCCCAGAGTGTCTGGGAGGTGGGAGCAGTGAGAGAGGGTGCTTTTGAGGCAGACATACTGCCCCTGGAGGGTGCTTTTGGGGGATATACTGCCCCTGGAAGGAAGCCAAATCTTGCAAGGACCTGATATGTCCCTCTGCCTTGTTCTCCCCCATTCCCACTAGACCCCACTCCTGGACCCATCCGTGTGTGCGATCTGGCGAGCTGGCATGTGCTCTTCAAGCTGCTTGCACAGAGTTGACTTCTGGGGGTGGGAAAATCACATCTCCGGGGCCAGGCAGGGGAGTTGGCTTGGTGCAAGAACTGCACCTTGGGCATTAGTCGTCATGGGGTGGTAAGTTTGTCCACATAGAAAAGTAGGGTGGGAGAGGGGACACTGTACCCTGAGGTGCTGGACGACTGCAACTTTGGCAGTTCATCTGTGGGGAGTGGCCACACATTCATGGGACACTAGCTGGGTCAGAGATAAACTTGCCCTGGAGTGGCATAACTTTAAGCTGCCTAATGTGTGCTTAAAACTGGGTTCAGGCATTAATGTGTGGACAATTCAAAGGTCAAGAGCTCCAGAAAACAAAACTAAAATTCACCACCTAAAATACATGTGTAACAGGGCTCTAAGAGAAGTGAGTTTTTTCCCTCCATTTTTAAAAAAGCCTTTATTTTTCATGTACAATTATTTTGTCAATCTGTGAAGTGGTATTTGTTATTTGAGCACACAATGTAGGGAGATAGGAACCCTGTTAACAATACAGCATTTTGTCTCCCTCTTGTGCTTAGACCATATATGGAGCTTTATGTCTCCATCTAATTATGGTGAGCGCAATACTTGCTTTTATGATTTTAAGCCCTGAGTTCAGTACTGGCAGATAACTCAGCAAGATGACTCATAGTTACGCAGAAACACAGAACCAACTGTCAACAACTTTTATTTGTGCACCAGCCATCGTTTCAACTTTACTGCTCCCATTTGCTTTCTACCTTTAATGATAGTCTTGACAACAAAAGCCACAGAATCCTTTAAAAATGCACAGTTCATTAGTTTTGTTTTGAAAAACATTGTAAACAATGCAAATACATCTCAGTCTTAAATGTGTGGAACTGATAATGAAATCAAAGTTTGTTTTAGGGTATGGGGAGTCCTATAAAAATATATATACACATAGAGAGAGAGAGTAAAAGCCCATTTCCTTGCATTCACAATATTAGGAAAGCTCTGAAGCAGATAAATTACCATTACTTATATATAATTATGCTGTTACTTTTATAGGTAACAGCCATTTCCCCTACAATCCTTAAGGAATGCCACTTCTGGAAACACTGCATCTGCACAGTTCTCTTTTTAAATTATAGCATAT
>NW_017728910.1:11008928-11025060 GCF_001723895.1 Crocodylus porosus | reverse complement strand
GAAGCAGATAAATTACCATTACTTATATATAATTATGCTGTTACTTTTATAGGTAACAGCCATTTCCCCTACAATCCTTAAGGAATGCCATTTCTGGAAACACTGCATCTGCACAGTTCTCTTTTAAAATTATAACATATTTTCTAGGGCTGTGTGAAGCTTCAGTCACTGATTCGATTTAGTGGAGATTTGGCTCGATTCAGCAGCTGAATCTTCATATCCGAATTGAGTCAGGAAACCCTTTAATCTCTGAGAATCGAATCGGAACCCCCTGAATCAATTTGAAGAAATTCAGAAAGATTTGATGATTTGGCTGATCGTAGTGCCAGGAGGATGCAGGGGTGTTCCCCCACATGCTCAGCAGCAGACCCAGAAGTGGACCGGAAGTACTTCTGTGCCACTTATGGGTTTGCCACCGAGCAAGCAGGGGGACCCCCATGCTCCTGTGGGATGTTCCATCCACCCCACCATCACAGCATTCACAAGCCGTGCCTGGTACCTTAAGGTAGGTAGAAAAACATTTAAAGCTGTGTCATTGGCTGAATCACTGATTCCCTGAATCAGCATTGAATCTTCAGATTCAGATTCGGCCAGATTGAATCTGGACAGTGATCCAAATCAATTAACTGAATGACTGTCCCCAATTTGGGCTGAATCTCAATCGAATACAGCCCATTTCACACACCCCTAATGTTTGCCCTGGAAACATCAAGGTTATCTTTGTGCAAAGAACAGTGATTCTTGCAAGACAGAAGTTGTAGATAAATGCACTTCCTTTATTGCATCTTTGTGGAGGGGAAGGTACATTTACTCTGCAGTGTTTGTAGTTGATGATAATTACCCATTAACGTGCCCTTCATGAGACAACTATGCTTCCATACATTTCCTAGTAGTTCCTTTGTGTTCCTTATAATTTGTTAATATCATATATGACATGATACATTTATAGACCCAAAGAAAATCTAAACCTAACCATTAAATCACACAAGAAATTAAAGTAATCTTTTACCTTTAAAAACACTTACGATAAACATATTTAAATTAACTGCACTGTTTTTGAAGGCTAGCACTTGATAACTGAGGAAATGTTACATATATATAATATAATATATATAATATTATAAGTACTTCCCAAGTACTAATATGTACTAACACCTGACTAGGCAAGGCAGTGGCAAGATTTAGGGCAATGGCAGCAGAATCTAAATTCCCATGTAGAGAAGCTGGGACCTTGTTTAGGTAGACTTCTCTAAGCATTATCGTCATAATGACATGGGAGAAGCACACTTGAAGCAAATATATATATTTTTGGAAGGAAAAGATTCTGAAAGGTGTGGGTTTAGAAGCCTTATGAAAGAGCTACTGTAGACTCATGAAGGATCTGAGCAACCCTCTGGAGATTTGTTTTTTAAGAGGAGAGTAGAAGCAAATATATATATATATATATATGTATAGTCTGTACAAAGACAAGTCTGTGTGGACTTGGGTTAGTTGGGGGAAGGAAGAATAACACATGGCATTAGAGTGATGGCAAACCTTCACTTCCATGTACATGGGGCTTTAGTGTGTTTAGCTTCATGAACTTTACCTTTTGAAAGAAATTGTACCACAGCTAGAATTAATTCATGCATGTTAACTGAGCTATGGATTTAAATGTACTTCTTAACAATGTCCTGGTGGCTAACAGAAATAAAGATCACTTGCCTAATTTAAGCCATGTTGTTGAATTAACAGGTCTACAGAGAGATAAATCATCACATATCTTTGGAGTTTCCCTATTGAAACCCAGGGCATTTTTAGGTTTTGGATGGGAAGACCTGCTTTTGCTTTTTATGTGGTGCATAAGCCTTAGGCTGGCTATTGGCATAGAGGAGGATTTCACCCAATATAAATGTCAAATATGATTCAAAGTGGCTTTTACGTCACTGATGAATTAATTTAAATGGAAACAACCTGTAGCACTCAAAAGACACTACTGAGGCAATTCGGTGTAATCTTTAATATGTTTCTACCAAGGTGCATTTACATGAGATGTGTTAATGCACATTAGCCTAATTTAATGCATGTTCTGGGCACACATCTATATTAACTTAATTTAATGGGCATTAAGAATGGCAAAATTATGTTAATCACACTTGCAGGTATCAGTATTAGGCACAATTAATTAAAGTGCATTAATGCATGTGTAGACATGACCTGGCACTAACTTTAGTGCCAGGTCTGCCCAGACATTGGGGCACATGATAGGGCTGCAGGGACTTGGCACTAATGTTAGTGCCAAGTCCTTGTCCATGTAGGCACCTGCCAAAAATCACTCAATGCATATTAAATTTAGTCCTGTTTAAACGCACACGTAGACGCACCCCCAGAGGTATTGTACCTCCATGTCGCTATTGAAACTTTAACTAAAACGGCTACACTGAGTCTATTCATAGATTAGACAAAAGTTCACAAACCTGGCTTGGATATTTTACTTTGTGGATCTTAGCATCAGTCTTTTTATGGCTAAAGATATAGATTATGTTGCTGCATTCTGCCGTTTATCTGAACTTCAGCAACAAGAAGTCAGTCTCAAAATCCATTTTTAGAAATGTAGCTTCTCTACATATATAGATAGGTGCACATAAAGAATATCCAGTATATCCATTCTCTGTGCTGTGCTTCATGAAAGCAAAGATTTGGTCATTTTTTCCATCCGATTTTTTATGAACTTAAAGATACAAAGGGCTTCATTAGTGGTTTCTGGTAAGCCAGAAGTACAGAGTTAAGCACCCTGTGGCTGGATTTGCATTCTTAAATGTCTGTATTATGGAAATTAATATTTTTAGAAAGTAACCAGTTTTCCCTGAGTGGGAAATCAATGGTAATAACTGATCATTTGGTTGCTTTCTCATTAAATGTTTCTTTACATCAATTAATTGATTGCAAAGTATAGTACAACTAAATACATTTTATCACACTTGCTGTAAAAGCCATATTAATTAGAAAAATGAGTTTGATGGTCTCAGCTCTTGTAGTATTGATCAATGATCTTCCTAAAAAAAGAAATACAATTTAGTAAAAGTTGCTATCAATCTATGCCTAGAAAAGACAAATGAATAATCAGCAGGGAGACCAAACTGCATCCACATTTAAGTAATAAGACACAGCAGGTTATGCCATTGTTACGGCAGACACCCTGAAGTGTCTTAATGCGATTATAATGTGGCTTCCTTAAACAAAACAATTATAGCCATACTAAGTAATATATTATTATCAATAATCTACAGGGTTAACTAAGAAAATGAACAATTACATTTTATTGCACAATTTAACAGTCAGATATACAGTCGTACATTCTGTCAAAAATCATTCCAACTTCTGCATAGACCTATTACAAATTACCATATTTTCAGGCATCACTTTAAGTGAAATGCATATGAGACATCTTTTACCAAAATCACATATTTAAAATACCACCTTTATGATAAACAATTGTTTAAATTGTAACTACTAAATCATGCAAGTCCTGTCTTGGAATTGCAAGTATATAACAGTCATAACATTTTATTCCTCTCTACATGCTTCTCCACCATATAACAGTAATATTTAAAACAGATTAAATGGGTTCTTCAAGGTAGCATTATTTTCCAGATCTATTTAAGCTAATTTGCATATTTTCATTTTGCTTCGCTTAGTCCTAGTTACTACACTTTTTTTCTCTTTGTTTTTACTAGGGAGAAAAAACAGTGAAAAATGCCATGAATGTATATATTTAATTCAATTAGCATTTGTTTCCAGGTGCAAATGAATTTATTACGGTCAAGGAGATAGGATTTACTCTCTTGCTGCATAGTAAGGATTGATTTTTTATGGCCTGCCATTTCCCTGACATTATTTACCTTTCTCCCAAAGTCGGTTGGGGTGATTTATATTCAGCAGTTCTTCAGATTGAGTAATATGTGTAAAATTGCCTTCAGGGTATTTGCCCGACAACCACATCATCATCAGTTGCCAAGCAAGAATTTACTTGTATTAGTTCCTTTGTTTACCAAACATTTATCTGTGAAATGTCTTGGTATTAGGCTCAATCAGTTCCCATAGAAGTCCATGGCAAAATTGCCATTAAATACACTTAAAACAAGTAGGGCCACTTACATGGTTGCAACAAACAAAGTGGGGGGGGCAGGGATCTGTAATTCAGAATAAACAATAAATATTACACTTATATACCTGTGTTAAGGTAGCAAAGAATACTTCCAAGCATCATGTACCAAAGTGTAATTAAGCATATGTATGGGTGTAAGATGCTTCCTTCTGCTTCTCTTCTCCACCATTGTTTTACTTTATATTGTATATTCCTATAAAGTGGAAACTTAAACAGCTGCAGAAGGAAGGATCATGAAGTGCTTAGGGTATATCATGAAACTATGGAATAATTTCTTGATCTGCCATAGACATCATGTGTACTGATGGCAACTCACTGCTACACTTAAGAAGTTACACAGCTAAAAAAAATATTTAGGCAGAAGTTAGGCTCCCAGGTCCAAGAGTAAAATCCTCAAAATATCTAACTGTATAGATGCCTATTTTTTTCACCAGTAAAAAACCTTGTGTTTTGTTTCTATAAATATGCAGAAGCTCTTCAGTCTTCCTGAGGTGCAGCTGTTTGGTATCTCTTGGGCCAAAACACACCTGTGATCCTTATATCAGATATCTCCCTCCATTGCAAGTAGAGGAAGATATTTCTGTTTTCATTTTCCTTCCTCCCTCTGTGTTTCCCTTCCAACATTTCCCTTGGTGGGTCGATCTGGAAGTTGTGTTCAGAGCACACTTACAACACATTGATAAGATTGGGTTTTACCGAAAACATAGTAAGAGTCACTGTTTTCAGTTTAAAAATGACATGAGGAGAGGTAGAGGGACCTCCCTTTCATAATTAAGCTGGTGCTTAGTAGACTAGCCCAGGAAATAGATAACTAAGTTTAGGGCCTTCCTCCACTTGAGGGAGTTCAGCCCTTTATTTCCCATCTCTCAGGAGAATGCATGAACCACCAGGCTATAGGCTATTCAGGGTTGGGGGCATACTTTCTGGTGAAGCTATGAAATAAACTAAAAAATAATTGAGGCAAAGAAAGGGAAAGAGTGATGGAGCATGACATTAAGTGATGGAGCATAACTCTAGTCTAGTGGTCAGTTTATCAAGAACCTAAGGAAGGAAAACTTGGGTTCCAATTCCTGATATAAAAACTATTTCCACATTTATCCAGTGACTTCTTAGCTTTGCGTCATTTGCGTCATCCTCCTTTACCCTTATATTACATGGAATAACCATCTCCTTGCTTCTTGATAGAGAAGCAGTTTAGGCACCTAGGTCAAGGAGGGCAGCCAGGCAGTGAATTCCAAGGGGATGCAAGTGCCTTCCTGTACCGTATTCCTGAAGAAGGGGAGAACTTAACACCCAGCCTACCCCATTCTCAATGTTTTGTGTTGAACCTTTTTAGTGGCTTCCCGCTCAGTGTTGTTGTAAGTTCAACTACGAGGCACCAGATGCTATTGGATGCTATAGGATTCCAGGAGCACAAAAGCTAGGCATTGTGCTGCTTACCTTTATAATGGACAAATATCCTTTTATATATTAGGCCATTCTTCTTTCTGTGTCTTAGTTCCCCATCTATAAAGTGGGGAGAGTAGCAACTGTCTGTCTTACAGACATTAAAGATTTTAGGGTGTCAAAAGATATGGTACTTACATGGGCTATATACAAGAGAATGAATCCTTCAGCTGTCTGGCATTAATGTGCCAAATGTGCCCCAAGGGCATGAGATTTCTATTTCTTCTACATGCCAAAACCCACTAAAGGCAAGTTCTAAAATGGCATAGTTTTTTCATGGCTTTGAAGAGCTTCTTGAATTGTGAACTTAGGGCAACAAGTCAACTTCTTTTCCATTTCATGTTTTGCACAATGATGCCAAGTATCTCTGAACTGGAGCCCCTATGATTTACATACCAATACAATATCAACTATTACAGGAAAACAAAGAAAATAAATTCAAGATTAATAGGTTTAATCCCTTTATGTAATGCCCCATTATTTTTTAACTTGTGATTTAAAATTCTATCATGAAAGCTTTAAAACATTCATACATAAATAGTGTGTTACATTCATATATTTTTTCCTGAGGTGTCTTAAGGACACATTTAAATGCATATCATTTACCCAGAAAATGTAATGACTCCATCTATTGTGTCAGTAGGTATTTGAGTAAATTTTAACTCATCTATTCTAATACATAAGCGCAAGACCTTACCACCTCCATTTACATAATTACATTACTAATAGATCAATACCAAGCAGATACAATTGCAGTTAAGTGAGGTATATTTTATGTGTTAACATCAGCACAAAGGTATTCTTGAAGTCAGCAGCCCAGCAGCAAAATTAGACTGACATAATTTCAACATGGCCAATGATTTAAAATTGGAAGAAAATAATAAGACAACTCATTTGTTGAGACCGTCTCCATTGCTGTTTAGATTTTTCACAGCCAGTTACTTATCACCATAATAGAAATGCTGACACATACAACCTTAACTCATGTATCACCACTCACAGCTCTAATCTAACTGATTTGTAGTTGTTTGCTTCGATGAAGATATAAAGCAGATGTACTTTCCAAAGTATCTTCAGTTCTCCTCTAGGACAAAGAGTCTCTCTCAGGGGTATCTATGTTTACATGATTCATATACATTTTTATGGTGTGCTTGTTAAATGAAAGTGCGTCCTATTTTATACCAGCATTAATGCCTCCTTATGAAAAATAAGGGCAGTTTCAACTTATGGTACCCTTCAGTGACCTACTGTGCAAAATGTAATATTGCATTTACTCACTCTTTCTCCTGAAATGTGATAGCAGCAGTAATTGTAAAGACAATTATGTCATCTTATGCTTTCTTGTTATTTTAACTACCATATAATGTTGATCACTTAGGCTAAGTACAGGCAGTCAAAAAGCCTGAGGCTGAATTGATTCAATCTTCACTGGTTAGTTTGCTACAGCACACCTCCCTGCTCAGCTGGAGCAGACAGGTTGGGCCAAGGCTAGCTTGCCTACCCTGTGCGGGGGGTTTGGGGGAAGGTGCAAAGCATCTTGGGATGTTGGAGGACTGTGAGTTAACTTGATTCTGGAGGGGATCTGGGACAGAAGTTCAATAAGCTGATTTAACCTAAAACTGCTAAGTCTGATACTACATCCATCCAGGTTTATCTTAAACCAGTTTTGGCCATTTTGCAAGTAGTTTATGTGCACTGATCTTCTGTTGTGTTACAGATTTGAACTGGTTTTAGATAACTTATACCAGATTATGTGTAATTTCTGTCCCTAGATTTAGTGTCAGTATGGAATACCACTTTTCCCATGAATTTCTTGTTTTTCAAATAACAAGAAAAAGAGTAGCATGCTTTACTTTCTTTTTCCTTTCACCTGTTCTTGTTGCCCTGAAAAATAAGGGAAGAATTGTTCACAAAGGACTGTTGGTTTCAGCCTTTTTGTACCACACCCATTCTGCGAAAGAGATCTGGGAAAAACTGGTGGTTCTATGATCCTGAATTCATCTGAGGTTTCGTTAGGTCTCTGCTGTATGTTAAAGTAGGGCTTTCTAAGCAGTGAAGGAGCCACATACTTCATGGGCCACAGCAGCAGGGGCCACATGCTTGCAGGCCACACCAGGGTAAGCCACAACCCCCTCCATGCCACAGCTACCTGCAACATAGGTACTCCTCACTGCACTACAGGGGTAGCCCTGCCTACATTGCTGCATGGGGAGTACCCCACCACTGCACTGAGTGCCTGCTTTATCCCAGGTTAACCTTCAGCTCACCACTGTGTAGTACCACCGCTTAGATGGCAGTAGGAAACAGAAGACAAAGGGAAGAAGGGAAGCCCAGAGACTCTGGCTGCTGTTGCAGTCACAGGGGTTTGGTGTGTGATATCTGGGAAGGAGCAGTTCCGACTGGACATCTCTGTGTTAAAGTATGAAGCTATTCTAAATTACATCCAGCAGCTTATAGCCATAAGGAGACATTCTTCAACCAAGGATTGCTGGACTATTGTCAGGTCTGGTTATGTCTCTGGTCTGTGGGAATATCTATACTTTATCACCTACCCTTGGCTTCTGAAAGATACTACTAGAGCAATCTACAGTGATATCAGAGCAATCTACCAGCACTGGTAAAGGGCACTGGTACTATTACCATCTAGGTCAATCCATTTGGGATATGTTTTCTCCTTCTTGGACTAAGTCCTGAATCTTTTAAGTAGTAGAGGAAGCAACTTCTACTGAAGTTAGTAGGAACACCATGTGTGGTACTCTTGAAAAATCAAGTCATTGCCATTATTCGCTGATGCCACAGTATTGTAAGGGGAGTCACCATTTACATCTTTATTCCAGTGTGAACCTCGCATCTGTATAATTATGCAAAACTGAAGCACATCTTATAGTCGGTATCATTTCTGACGGGTAAAGAATGTAATAACATTTTTACAAGTTTTAAACATGATACTTAACTATTTGAAGATTTGCCCACATGCATACATTGAGTCATGTGTTTAATATATTTGTGTCAGTCTAAGCAAGGAAGAATCCTTTCAAATAACTTTTTCTTTCCAAAAGTCTTGGTCCTTCTCCTCTTAACCTTCATATTTAAGTCTTCATCCAATTCTCCAAGATAAAGCTTGGTACATAAAGAGTGCAGAAACATAAGCAAATAATAATAATAAATTTTCAAAGCTATTTAAAAACATTTTTAATCAAAAGCAAGCAGGAATAATAATCAATTTGTGTTATGGAATTTTTCATTAAACTGATTTTTATTTAGCAAATACATTTTTATTTGCCTCCTTTTCGAAAACACTTGAAATGAGATGCTTAAGGGCAATCAATAATTTAAGCCACACAAGTGTTTCCACTCACCACTTTGCTAGGAACATAGATATTAATTATTTTTTTAAAGTGAAGGTTGTTAAAAGTGATAGGCTTGTTATGTTCTCTAACAACTTGAAAATATGGCTTAGAGATGTTTTCACTTGACAGTATCTTTACTGAGAAAAGGAATCATATTTCAGATGTTTGGGGATCAAAGGAAGCGGGAAGTGAATGCAATCATGTAAGCTCTAAATTGGATTGTTACAGCTTGTTTTATTTATGTAAATATTGCTAGAGGAACAAAATTCACTGAAAATGAAATACCTGATACACAAGCCTATCTAACTGGAAATAACAGCAAAATATACTGATGATGCCGAGGGATAAAACCAGACCTGCTAGTGTAGAGCTTAGAAGCAGCAATCAAGAGGATAAAGTTAAATTCATTGATGAAAAGCAATGCTACAGAGAAATCAAACAGCAGTCTGAAGAAATGTATCTATCAATGCATAATGATCTTGTGTGACTCTCTGGAAAAGTGCGCTGGTGTACTATGAGCACCTTGTAAAAATGACGCTATAAAACCACAATGGGCATTGTGCTTTTACAGTTTCAAAGTGACAGAGTGGAGAGCACCAGCAGCTAATTTGGACTTGAGGTGCTTGTAAAAATGATAGCAAATTCAAGTAGATCTGATTAAATAGATTGGCTGAAGGGGCCTAAGGATATGTGAGAATAAGTCGAAATTAACCTGCAGTAGCAAAATGCCCTATTGTTTCATCTCATCAGTCAAATGTCCTAGGTACAGTTATTCAAGGAGGTGAGAGAAATGAACTGTGTACACTTGAGAAAAAAAAATGGCAAGGGAAGAGTCTCATGGACACATCCAGAATACTAAAGTCAAGCTGTCCATAAAAAATCCTGCTTTTCCTATTCATGTGCCTAGCTTCAGATTTACCCAGTGTGTACCAGCTGATTCTGCTATGCCCCAGCAGTACTGCCACCTGTCATTCCTGGTATTTCTGCTGGGCTTTATTTTTTTCTGGGTGAAGACTGAGGCACAGAAGTTGCTTAAGTAGGACAGCAAATTATAATGATCAAGTTTGGAGGTAATGAATATTTGGGTTTTAAAGTATAAGTCCACATCCCTACAGGAGAAGGTGTGCTCCTCTTGCTAGTTGTAAACTGTGATAGGCATTTTTCTCAGCTGTGGCTCTCTGAGTACATAGAAACAGCAAGGAAACCAGCTGAATACAAGACTCTTAAACTAGTAGTGGGTGACAGCACAGAGATAGCAAATGTAGTACTTTCCATCCTCACGTATGCCCAAAAGAAGGCTATCCATTGGGACTCAATATAATAAAATTAAATTCTGTTTAACACAATTATAGTGCACTTACATTATCATTTTTTGCTGGTGTAGCTGCAACGACACCATTTTACTTTACGGAAACAGTTCTTAACTCTTTTCCTGATAATTTTCTGGAGACATGAGTTTCTGGGACTGTATCATGATGCTTACCACTGGGAACAGGAGGCTGGGATGATTCTTGTATCTGGCCAGCCGAAAGTGGTGGTCAATCCAAGATTTATATATTAGCAAGTGCTGGTGAGGTGGTTTTGAGAAATTGCATGAGAGGCGTTGCTAATAAGAACATTCAAATCCCCAGTGACAGTGTCTTGGAAATTCATCTCTATGTCAGACAGCGTCTGTGGCAGCCTACGGGGGAGCAGCATATGCCTTTGATTTTGTCTATGAATTTGGCAAGCGGTTGGAACTTCTCAGAGGTTTTTTTCCCCGCCTCAAAGTGGTCTTTCTTACAGGTGGGGCTTGACTGGAATATTGCCTTTTCCCCCTTCATTACTGCCTTCTGTAATTCTAGGTCTAAGCTATAATAAATAGCTTGGAAGGCAGGATGAATTACTTCCAATATGCTGCCATTCCTTTTTGTCCCTTTCTCCCTCCTTGCCCTATGTAAGGCAACAGCATTAAAGAATAAACTAGATGCCTGAAGGACAGTGACTGGACAATAATTCAGCATTACAAAAATCAGTGATGCTTTTGTAGTAGGAGTGAAGAACTGCATTGCACTGTATGGCAGTGATAGGTAGGCAGTAGTAAGAGACTGTCAAAGAGATTAGGCCCTAAATGTGACCTCTCCTGATAGTGCTATAATCTGCTGAAGAATTTTTCTCCAAAATCCAAGTATCATTTTATTTAAAAATCTATCACTGTCACCAAAAAAATTGCAAAGTGGCAGTAGCCACCATTACTACATGACCCTGTAATATTTTGTTCTTGCTGCTAGCTGAGGCAGACTTCCAAACAACCAGCAGAATATAGAGTAGCTGTTAACAACAGCAGTTCCCGTGCTCAAACTCATTTCCTCATAACTCTCCATAACACTGATCAACTTCTCAGTCTAGCTTTATTAGATAATCAGAGGCACTATCACTATTGCAAAAGGTTAAGTGATTCTGTGAACTGGAGCCTGGCCTGAAAGTTAAGGGATGTGGTTTGGTTCCTATTCTGTTATTGACCTATCACAGGACCTTGTAGCAGACAGTTATCTGTTCCCTTCCCCATCTTGTTATCTTTTGTAATCAGCATGCATATATTTTGCTATTTCTTACTAAGTATATTGGCACAACAGTGCTTCAACCCATGCCCTCTATCTAACTCTAACCACCGCAATAATAAAAATAATAATGCATGTTGCACCACTATTTTGTATTGAATCCTGCTGTGCAATAATGTTCTGTTTATCACTGGATTTAAATAGGTGAACCTGATATGCATTTTGGTTTTGGTTTGTTTTTTGTGAAACTAAAGAGTTCTCTGAGTGTTCAGAGAGCTTTGGAAAAAATGGTGAGGGGAAGTAGAAACTAAGCCATGTTTCTGTATCTATGTTTCTTAAACAAAGAACAGTCCATGAAACACAGCTATTGCTTGTAGCTACTGGCCTTAAGCAACCATCCAAAACTCAAAATAATCTTAAAGGGCATTTTGGTGCTTTGAAGAAGTTTAGGGTTATTTATTACCATTATTTTCTATGTTAGCAGACCACTGTGTAACACTTTGACTTTTGCAGTTCAGCCAGTCTTAAAGGGGAACAGAGCACCATATCCAATGTGCAGAGGGCTGGCTACGGTAAATGAGTGTTTCAACCCTGGGAGGAGAGGCCTGCATTTTAAGATTCAAGGGCTCCTGCCTGCTACTGCTGGTAGAAGTGTGGTGTTGAAAGTTCACTTCACGATCCAGGAAGAACCAGGTGCACTCGTACAGGAATACAGCAAAAAAGATTGCTATGGAGATCCCAGTCAAAACCAAGAAGTACAATATGTGTTTTTGACTACAGAAAATTCCCTTTCTTATGAGATTTCTCAGCTATGTCTGTGAACCCAGGAATATGATCATTGAAATAAGGTCTCTATAAATGTCTGGGTGAAGATTTTCAAAAAAGATCATTCTTGTGCTAATTCTACTGCAAGTGAAATCAAGAATTGAAATATTCACTGAAAGAGGAAACCCAAGCAGACCATGCTATATGCATTTGAACACCCTTCACCTCAACTTTTGAGTGCTTATTGAAGTCTAACCAAACCTAGGGCCTTGTTACACCTTACACTGTGAGCCATACAGTGCTAGGGGCAGTGTTTCTCAACCAGTGGGTCACGACTGAAAAGTGGGCCACAAGAATAGTTGAAAGGGTCATGAGAAAGGCCCAGAAAAAACCTGTGAAAGTACAGGTTTCCCCTTGCAGGCTGGCACCACTCCAGCCGTCAAGCGCTGCTTGGGGTGACTGGTGGTAGTGGGCGCATGTGGCCAGCGTACAGTGAAGCTGAGTTTTGGGAGCAGTCCCAGCTGCTGGATGCAGGTAAGTGTATGGGGAGCGGGAGATGGAAGTCCAGGGGACTGTCTGGAGGGCTGGGGCATGTGTGTGTGCGTGCGCACAGGTGCTGGGGACTGTGGCCGGGCACGGGGCTGTGGCAGGGCGGGGGCCGGGGGGGAGAAGGTGCCTGGCCCTTCAGTGGGGGAAGGAGGTGCAGGCGATCCTTCACAGCGGAGAGATGCGTGCCTGGGCTGGCAGCACAGGGCTGGTGCCCATACATGCAGGGGCCCACACTCACTGCTCACACTCCAGCTCAAGTGGGATGGGGGCAGCTGGAGGACTACGGATCAGGAGGGAGGGGAACCAGTATGGCCCAGGCTTGGGGGTGAAAAGTGCCAGCAGGGGACTGTGGGTCAGGCACCAGCAGAGCTTGACTACAGCTGTTGCCAGTGGCAGAGAGAAAAAATTCTCAGCCATTGCCAAGTGTTTCAGAAAGAGCCGTCAGCACATTCGAAGCACATTTACCATCTGGTGACTCTTTTCATATTGAAAAGGTATCAGAAGAAGTAATCCAGAGATATTCTACCCAATACTTGTAGTCAAGGAAAAGCTAATGAAAGTATTTGGGGGGTTTGGGGTTTTTTTGCTAAACAAAGGCCCAGTGTGGCTTTGAGGGAGGAGTCCAATTGATTTAAGTGAGCTTTGGATGAAAGCAAACAGTGCCCACCTTTTTATGGAAGACCTTTTTCCCCACTGTATTGTGAAAAATAAGTTGTGGCTTGATTTATGGTTTGATCCTTCATAGGACAAGTTCAGAGACCAAAGACATGGACTTTTAGGATCAAAACTTTAAAGTCTTAATGGTGTTCTGATAAGGAAGTATTGAATTCGCTTAAGCAGTGTTTGCTGTTTGTTTGCTGAATAGATTCTAGTACATGAAAATGGCAAGAATGGCCTGAGTAAACAGAGACTTTTAAGCAAAAATTACAGAAAATTTCCACAAGTCATTTGTTTCAAACTGAGTGGTTCTGTGGTTTATCTCAGTCCAATTCAATATTGGGACTAAGAAGAAGCGCTGATGTGATCTGTCTGCTGTTTCATTACAAAAAGCTATCTGGGGAGTGCTAGCACCCTGCTTGGAAAAAGTACAACAGCAAATCCATCGAGAGGAAACATGAAATTCTTCTGAAGGTTGTATATAAAAGAGTAAATAATCTAAAGAAATGTTAGATTTATTTTTTTATGATGATGAAAGACAAACAAACTCTGATTCAGAAAGGAATTTATATATAGGGGATTTGAAACTCGCTTTTTCAGCTGCAGAGAAAATTGGAAGCTGCCCCCTCCCAGCTATATCTTGTTTAAACTTCATTAGCTAATATTGCATGCCCTGCAGTTAGCAAGAGCAAAGATCTGAAGCTGAACTGGGCTGCAAATGGGTTTGATGCATCCCTCAAGTTTTACTTACCTTTCTCAGGCATTCAATGGACATTGAAATATCTGACTTATTTAAGTGATTCCTCATAGCACAGACCTGCAGAAAGGTAATCACCTAACATAACTCAGGCTTAAGAATAAGAAGTTTGTTCCAAAGGAAAGGATCGATAAATGACATTCTGGGTGACCGCTGCCATCACTAGTACCATAGCACAAAAGCAAATGAAAACAGAAATATGAAGAGAGGAAAGAGAAGAGCTATAGCAAAGAAAAGGCTTTTTTTCTCTAATTCATTGCTGCTTGTGCCCTTTTTTGCACTGGATTTTGATCTCACTTGTACGACTGAATTACTCAGGAGTAATTCCACGGAAAATAAAACTGGCATGAAAAGAGACTGGAACCCTTTGTCTCCAATGATTTCCCATCCCAGGCCATTCATTCAACAGGCATTCAGTTTGTTCTGGAAATGGGTCAACATCATCATCAACAGAAGCAGTAGGTCTCATACACACTAAGGCTCAGAAGATTTTTGTCTGATAAAGAGCCTAAGATACAGGGTACATATTTGCTACAAAGCAAATTCACACATAACACAAGCAAGGTGTGTAGTAAATCCCCAGTAAAGGTACCACAGATAAATATGTAGTAACTACACTAAATGGGAAAGTATAGTATATAAGTATAATCTGTCCCCTGAATCAGTTCATCCTGGAACAGCAGTTCGCTCAATGAAAAATGTCTCCCCTTGTGTCGCCAGACTATATAACACTACCTACTGTGGATGGCTAGCCTAAGAAAGCTGGTTGCTTGTGCTCTTTACTACAAAGCAAATTAACTGCAGGGTAAGGTCTGGGATAGGTTGCTCCACACTAGCTGAGCTGTATAAAAAGCATCAAAAATTCCAAACTACCTGGAGATCACACCAGGTTATTTGGGTTTTTTTAATCAGCTATATTGTGTACTACTCACGCTTGGTGTTGCACAACAAAGTGAACCTGGTAAAATGGAAAGTCACACTCTCTTGTATCTGTGACTCCACTATTAAGAAAACTGTATGGAAATACTTTAGAAGACAAAGCAACTGAGGACTTCATAAGATAAAACAGATGAGGCAAAATACTATTTTTACTTTTTTACCTGATCTGGTCTTTTCCATGAATGTATTTATTTATTTATTGCTCATTTGCTTGCTCACTTACTTCAGTAACCCTTATGAAGCATTCCATGGTCAAACCATTGCATCAAGGTTTCTCATATTATTGTCAAGTCCTTTTCTTTTGCTATGTATTATATCCTAAGGGATATTATAGAATTCAAAGCAATGTGGGGGATATTCCTGGAACTCTTGATTAAATAATGTGAATTAGCTTTGGAAAAAAGAATCTTTTATTTCCATGTTATTACAATGCCAAGCACAAAGTGGCCCTTGTCCATGAAAAAAGTTTCTAAGTGCCATAATAAAAATAATGAACAATAATTGGAAAATTCGAACTAGAAATAAATGAAGTAGAAAAGAAGACCAACAAAATCAGCCTAATGTGTACTAAGTCTAATCTTAATTGTACCCTACTTTAAATGGTGGATTTTGAGCAAAATTTTGGAAGCATGTTTGGAACATGGTAGACAAAGCAGTGATACTGTTCAATTGCACCTGTGTACTTGTCAATTTGTCATGTTCACTATTCCTCAAAAATCAATGAGTGAAAGAAATTAGGCTAGTTTTGCAAATTATAGGATACAAACAGAAGTGCAGCTCCCTGCTGTAACTAAGAAGGCTTTGCAGGAAGCGTTCTGTGTTACAGTGATCCCCCAACCAAACAGAAGTTCACTGTTCATTGCAGAGGGAGGAGAATCTGACTGTCAGCCTGCAACTGGTTTCCCCATGCAACAGCCCCTCCTTCCTCCTCGCCTGTCCCTGTTTTCAGAAGGGGAGGGGGGCAAAGGGAACAGAGAAAGCT
>NW_017728910.1:11001096-11008793 GCF_001723895.1 Crocodylus porosus | reverse complement strand
GGAGCCCCCCACCTCAGGGGGGCTCCCATTCACCCACCCCACCCTTCAGCGGGGACTGAAATAACCGCAAAGCAAACTCGCTCTGCTCCCTTTCCCCCTTCCCATTCAGAAAACAGCTCGAGGCCGGGAGGCAGCGCAGACACAACTTAAAGAAGATCCTATGTTTTGAAACATCTTCATCTGACCCCGTATGCAATAGGGGTTCAGATTTTCATCTGAGTGATCATTTCTGAAGCAGTTTTAAGCTATGCACTTGTGTTTGGTCACGGCTATAGACCACTTTCTGTGGCCTTATGAGGTGGAAACTGTAACTTCTGTCTATGCCCCTAGACTAAATTAGAGCAGCATAGCATAAGCTTTCCTAAGCAGTGGCTTTCTTCATCAGATGCTGTGAAGTTAGACATTCTGTTGCATAAATAAAAGTGGTCCAAACCTGTACTTGAAACTTGAATCAAACTTTTACCTTTTTAACAAGAGTGGGGGGGAAAAAAATTAAAACTCATTTTTGTTGTTGCCATTTTTAGTTTAATCATCATTTCTTCTTGACCAGGCAGCTGACAGGTTGTTATGCCAGGGGAAAAGTTATGCTTCTATTATCAGCCCTGTATAAACAAAGTCATACTGAAAATGTCACTAAAAACCCCATATATTTCAAGGAGGTATTTGAATTCCCGGGTATTTAAACACATACAACTTTTTTTTTAAAAGAACAGAACCCTAGAAGCTGTTTCTTGGATTAAATGTACCACAGACAATGACCTGGACAGTAACAAAAACATAATCTAATTAAGTTTCAGAAGAAAGGATAGCATCAGCTGATAGGTATAGAAGAGATTTTTGGAGAAAGGGAAGAACACAGCAGGAACTGACTTAGATAACTTAATGAAATAAAAGGTATAAAGTATATATGCACAGAAAGGGAAGCTATAATGTAGGTTTCTAAAAACTGCCATTCAGTGGGGTTCCAGAATTAATCCCATAGAGGACCTAATGGTTTTCTCAATGACAATAAAAATGACAATTCTATTATAGTAAATGGGAGTACATTCTGGCCCAAAATGATCATCCGAAAGATTATTTTCAAATCAAGACTTGATCCTCCAAGATGCAAAGCATTTCCTCCATCTAATCAGCTGTCAGCCATTGTTTTTTTGTACCTGATGAAATTTCTAGAAGAACTGACCATTGACTTCATGTGGTTACATTCAAGACTATGCCATTGACTGCAGTGCAAACAATGAGGCAATTGTTGGCTGAAAGTAAAAATCCCATCGACAGTGCCTGTCATTGTGCTCTTCAAGAAGTAGCCCAAATTCTCAGTTAGAAGTAAAACAAACAAAATATTTTTCTTTTTTTTTAAGGTGCACAGGTATATTTTGTGCTTAATATCTGTGCATGCCTAAATCATACCCTGTAAAATGGGGAAGTTCTTTGGGTTGGATTAATTCAGTTTTCACCTGTAGTGCTCAGCTGCCAATTTTAAGTGTGCATATTTAATCAAGCATACTATTGTTTAATCTTCTTCATTTAAATTCTTCAATTAATTAAATGAGAAATTATAAGAAACTTGTTGAAATAGCCCAATGTATTTTGCCAAAAAGGATTAATAAATTGTTGTAGTAAGAAATATAGTAGCTTTCCATAGCCAGAATTCTTAATTCACCATAGCTTAGCATCTGTACATCTCTCAACACAACAAATCACTGATATGTCAACTTTGTTTTATTTTTATTTCTGTAAAAGTGTGCTTATTTTAGCACTTATACATCTCTCCTGATTGTTGTTGTTTCACTAAATCTTTCATGATATTCAAGACCTTATTGCCTTCAATGTTTATGTTTTAACATATTGATTCATCTAATGGATGTTAATTTAAGTGTTCCACCTTTTCTCTCTCTGATTTCTGCTGCATTATGGACAATGAAATTGGTGGCATTGATTTGGTACACAAAAATGTATTGCTTTCTTCAAGGTTCTTTAGGTAGATGTGATATCTTTTATTAGACCAACTAAATAGCTGGAAAATTGTTCTTTGTAAGCTTCTGGGCACAAACACCCTTCTTCAGGCATATAGGCTAAGCAAAGAAAATCAAAAAAGCCTGAGACTGAATTGATTCAGTCTTTGCAGGTTAGTCTAAACTACAGAGATTAAACTGAAACAGAAGGAATAGACATTTACCTTTGTTTCAGAAAATGCAGCCATATGCCTGCAGTAGCTGTGGCCAGAAGACAGGAGGTGCTAGAGCACAGCTGTCTGGCACATCCAATATGAGCTGTGTGTCCAAAATTACAACAGCAGGACTCTGCAGTGTTACCCATCACTTCCTCTTCCTGATTCCAGGTGCCTCTGGGATTTGTGGTCCACAGTCACAACCAGCAGTAAATTTGAGTGGGTTAACCCCTCTCCCTGACCCTAGACCTCAGCTGGGGTTTGCTGGGCGTGGGCAGTCTTTGCCCTCCTGCCCCTCCAGACTGGGCTGCATCCCCAACTGGGCTCCCCCCATCCTCCCTGCTTGTCAGCCAGTCCTCACTGCTCAAGTTAGGGAGCAGAGGGGCAGGATCAGCCCTGCTCTCTGGAGCAGACAGCATACTCCAGCCCAGCCCAGCCCAGGGCTGGAAAGCATGCTGGGATGCTGGGGGACTGTGATTTAACTTGAACCAGGAAGAGGTCTGGGATAGATGTTTCATAAACCGGTTTGACCCAAATTAGTTAGGTCTGATACTACATTCAACTAAGTTTATCTTAAACCAGTTTCAGCCATTTGAAACTGGTTTGTATACACTGAGCTTCTGTTCTGTTGCAGGTTTAAATCAATTTCTGATCACTTAAAACAGTTTATGTGGAATTCCTGTCCCTAGCCATAGAGCGTCTGCTGGTGAATTGTGTGCTCTCCTGGATGGAATAAAAGCCAAATTACAAAATGCAGGTCTGTGAAAATGAAAATGCATGCCAGTGAGGATTAGAGGGGTGGAAGAAAATAGATGTGAGGCAGGTCAGGGTGGAGGGAAGGGGGAATGGTGATAGAAGAATGTAGCTGGTAAAATGCAGACAGGTTACCTGGGATTATCAAATGGCAGGCAGGTTATAATATGCCGTAAACCCATTGTCTACATTTCGTCCATGATTTTTTTATCTAGTAGATCTATAAAATGAAGTTTATAGCCTCTTCTACAAAAGGGATTTTGTAAATTCCTTTTGAGGATTAGAACTGAGAGATTGAAGAGAAACTGGTTTTCTTGTGAGGGACCTGCCTTTATCCTAATCACCTTTTTCTCCTCCAAGTGCTTAGAAATGTATTCCTTGAGGAACTGCTCCATGATTTTTCTAGGGACTGAGGTGAGACTGACTGGTCTGTAGCTCCCTGGATCCTTTCTTAAATATGGACACTAGGTTTTCCCTTTTCCGGTCATCCAGCACCTCTCCTGATCACTGTGAGTTTTCAAAGATGATAGCCAATGGCTCTGTAATCACATCATCCAACTCTTTCATCACCCTGAGGTGAATTCCATCCATTCCCATGGACATGTACACATCCAGCTTTTCTAAGTAGCCCCTAACCTTTTCCTTCACTGCTGAGGCCTCCTCACCTCCTCTCTAAACTGTGCTTCCCAGTGCAATTGCCTGGGAGCTGACCTTGCCTGTGAAGACTAAGGCAAAAAAGGCATTGAGTACTTCTTGTAACAGATGATGCAGAAAAGGCTGGTTCCCTCCCCCATTCAGTAAGGGACCCACACTTTCCCTGATCCTCCTCTTGCTACCAACATACTAGTAGAAACCCTTCTTGTTACCCTTTACATTCCTTGCTAGCTACAACTCCAACTGTGCCTTGGATTTCTTGACTTCATCTATGCATGCTTGAGCAATGCTCTTATAGTCGTCCCTAGTTATATATCCAAGTTTCCACTTCCTATAAGTTTCTTTTTTGTGATTTAGTTTACTGAGTAGCTCCCTGCTAAGCTAGCCTTGTTTTCTGCCATATTTGGCAGTCTTCCTGCACATCATGATGGGTTGTTCCTGCACTTTCAGTAAGGCTTCTTTGAAGTACAGCCAGCTGTCCTGCACACTGCTGTTTTGCCCTTCTAGCAGCTTTCGGGGTGATTGAAGTGCCCCATGAGAACCTTAACATGTGATTGGGAAACTTCCACTAGCTGTTTGAAGAAAGACTCATCAACCACTTTCTCCCAGATTGGTGATCTACAGCAGACCCCCACCATGACATCACCCTGGTTGCTTTCCCTTACCCAGAGACACTTAACAGGCCTATCTCCAGCTCCATACTGGAGCTCTGAGCAATCATATGTCTCTTTTACATAAAGTGCAGCTCCTCCTCCTCATTTCCGCTGCCAGTCTTTCCTGAACAGTTTGTACCCATCCATGACAGTGCTCCAGTCATGTAAGCTATCCCACCAAGTCTTTGTTATTCCAATCATGTCATAGCTCTGTGACTGTACAAGGACTTCCAATTCTTCCTACGGATTACCCTGATTTCTCTGGAAGTATGAGAACACCTCTCCTGGGGCCCCTTCCTGCTTGCTCTTCCTCCAGGTCTCCTGGTTCCCCACTTATCTCAGGACTTTGGTCTCCATTCCCCAGCAAACCTAGTTTAAAGCCCTCCTCACTAGGTTAGGGAGCCTGTCTGCAAAGACATTCTTCCCTCTCTTTGTCAGGTGGATCCCATCTCTTCTCAGAAATCCTTCTTATTGGAACAACAATCCCTGGTCAAAGAAGCAAAAGCTCTGCTGGTGACACCACCCATGCAGCCAGGTGTAGATTTGCAAGATGCATCTAGGCCCTTTTCCTTGATGAAAAGGATTAATGAGAACACAATCGGTGCCCCAGGTCCCCTCACCCTTGCACCCAGAGCCTTGTAGTCACTTTTGATATGTTCAGGGTCTCCCCTGGCACAGACCTCTTGAGACAACAGGTCAGGTTGGCAGAAGGTTTCCTCCATCCCCCGCAGAAGGGTATCTCCAATCACCACCACCCATTGCTTCTCGTTTGTGGTGGTTGTCTCAATC
Organism: Crocodylus porosus; assembly: GCF_001723895.1. Classification (NCBI taxonomy): domain Eukaryota; kingdom Metazoa; phylum Chordata; order Crocodylia; family Crocodylidae; genus Crocodylus; species Crocodylus porosus. The sequence goes on along the minus strand of NW_017728910.1, from coordinate 11,003,774 downwards.
CTTCCCACCTTGATGAGGTCTGGCCTGTCTTCCTCCACCAATGGAACATGCTCCTCCCTCTCTGCTGTGAGGGCTGCATTTCTGTTCTCCTGGTAAACCACTGCAGAAGGAGGTGAAGTTCGCTACTTGCTGCCAGAAGTCACAAGCCTCCAGCTTTCACCCTTCTGAGTGTCCGTGTACTCTCTCTTCTCTAGGATTGCATCTGGCATTTCTTCCTCCACAGTCCCAGAGGTCTCCTCTAGCATGGAAATGATGACTGCTTCATGGCAGAGGATGCTTCAGAGCCTTGCCATCTCTGCCTGTCGTTCTCTTGCCTGTTCCCTGAGAGACACCCCAAGAGGCACTACTCACAGTGCAGACACTCCCCAACCTGGCGGTCACTGGAAGGAACCTGCAAGCCACAGTCCTTATAGCACCAAACCTGGACCTGGGTGGAAGTGTTGATGGTCTGGACAGAAGCCTCATGGGTGCAAGCAGAGGCAGTGGCAGTGGCTCTGGCATTGCAGTGTCCTCCAGCCATTTCCCTGGGTCTCTTAATCTGCCTTCACTCTCTCGCTGCTCTTCTTCCAAGCAGACCTCCCCTAGTGAACTCACCTGGAACTGACCTGTTTATTTCTCATTGGCCCCAAAGGGTTCCTTTTATCTCTGCTTCCTCACACCAAGATGAAAAGCTTGCCCCTCAAGAAGGGGCAGTCGAGGTTTGAATTTCATCCATGGTAAGGTGTCCAATCTGAATTTTTTTTTTTTTAATATTAATCTTTTCTTCGATGTTGTCACAGGATGAAGTGTTGTTGAAAGTGGTTTTGTTTTGGTTGCGGGAATAGTCCTTGAGACACAGGCATCAGAAAAATTATTTTAGTTCTCCACATAGTAGTATCTTTTAGGGTATTTTTCCAGACAGAAATTAAGGCCTTTAGAGAGGACAGATTTTTTAGCTTTAGTAAGTGTGTGCGTAGAGAGATTGATAATATTTGAGGGTTGGCTGGTTCCTTCATTTTCATAGAGTATGAGGCTGGAATGTTGTGAAGTATTGATGCTGCTTCTCTGATGGTTGTTTAGTGGCTGGGAAAGTTGTTCCTGTAGTAATTGGTTCCATTTCTTCTTTTTATGCTGGATGGATGTTGTAAAAAAATCTTTGGTAGTCTTTTTTTATACATTGTATAATGTTTGAGAAGATATCTGGCTTTATCTCTTTTAGATTGCTTTGTTCAATCTATTGCCTTAGTAGCACAAGGATATAGAAGCACAATAACTTATGTTTTTTCTATAAATGGAAATATAGCAAAGAAATATACATATACATAGACCTCTTTACCACTGTGTATATAAAGCCATGTACTGCAAGATAGCATTATTCTAATTCCAAGTGGAAATCTTATAAAAACCACTGATAAGTACCTATTTGAGCAGATTACTCATAGTATAGAGCTCTTAAATCTAACAGACAAAGACATAATGAGATCCAGTGGCTGAAAACTGAAGTTAGACAAATTCAGAGTAGAAATAAGATGTATGTTTTTTTCAGTGAAGGTAATTAATCACTGGAACAACTTATCTAGAAATGTGATGGGTCCTACATCACTTGAAATCTTCAAATCAAGATTGGATGTCTTTCCAAATGATATGCAGTAGCTCAGGCAGATGTTATGAGTTGAAGCAGAAGCCCCTTGGTAAAATTATATGGCCTGTATTATGCAAGTGGTCTCACGAAACGATCACAATTATTCCTTCTAGCCTTAAAATCTATAAAGCAATGCGTCTCCAGCAGATGACAATATGAAACATTTTATCCTGTAGTATCTTTAACTTTTTTCTATTGCAGTCTGTCCATGTGAGAAGCTGTGTATTCCAGACTAGTTGCTGGTATTCAAAAGGAGACTTCACTATAAGAGAAGGAAAAATAGATAGCCTTTCCTTTTTGCCCTAAATGGTCCCCTGTATTCTTGGCCTCACCTCTTCAAATCAATGCACTCTGGCCTGATTCTGAGTCCAACATAATTAATATGAAGACTCCCGTTGACTTCAATGCCCTTCGTACAAGTCCTCTGAGGTCATCCTCTTTTCTTTCAAATCCTTCCTCAAAACTCTCTTCTTCTAAAATGCCCAGAGGCACAAACCACAGCTAGTAAATGTGATGTCACTCCATTCATTAAACAACCAAGAAAAGAAATGGTGTTCTAATATAGTCCTGTGGGCTTCCTAGTATATTCTTTGTCTGTTTTGTTAATTTATCCCTTGCAAGCATCGTAGAGGTAGGGATAATGTTTTAGTCTGCATCCTATCCTAGGAAGGGCACACTGTTGTACCTTAAAATGATAATGCTAACATTATTCTTAGTAATAACACTGAGTTAAATATTTGAAGTCATGAATTATTCTAACAAGGGTGGGGGTGGCTTCCACAATAATTCAGGGATAAGGCCAGATTTTCAAACATGCCCAGTCACTAGTAGTGATCTAGATACTCTGGAAAGCCCAGTAATTTATTTAGGTGACTCTTAAAAATCCTGCCTATAGTACCTTTTATTATCCCTCAGTCTACATGAGGCATACTTTGTGTCTATACTCAAAACTTTTTTCATGAAAGCACAAAATGATGTTTTTTATAGTTTCATAGTTTCTAGGGCTGGAAGGGACCTGAGTAGATCATCTAGTCCAACCCCCTGCCATGGCAGGAAA
>NW_017728910.1:10997379-11000361 GCF_001723895.1 Crocodylus porosus | reverse complement strand
CTTCCAGGTTGAGAAGGACTCATCCACTACCACCCTCTGGGTGCGGCCCACCAGCCAGTTGGCGACCCAGTTGACTGTGTGGGCATCGACACCACAGTCCCCCAGTTTCTTAATGAGAACGGGGTGAGAGACAGTGTCAAATGCCTTCATGAAGTCCAGGAAGACTATGTCCACTGCTACCCCTGCATCTAATGATCTGGTAATCTGATCATAAAAGGCCACCAGGTTGGTCTGACAGGACCTGCCACTGATGAACCTGTGTTGGTTGCCCCTAAGCATGCAGTTCCCTGCTGGCCCCTCCTGGATGTGTGCCAGCATAATTTTCTCAAACAGCTTGCCAAGGATCGAGGTAAGACTAACTAGCCTATAGTTTCCTGGGTCCTCCTTCCTCCTGTTATGCATATTGTAAGGGTGCTATTAAAGGTTAGCTTTAAAACATTTAAAATCACTGGAATGCTATGTTGTCATAAAGTTAAAACAGTTTCAGAGAAGCCACAGGTTAAGGTTTAATGGCATCTCAGACCTGGACAATTGTGGCTTGTTACTACTAGAGAGCTTGGTGAGCAGGGCAGCAGACAGAAGCCAGGATTCTACTCCCCTACCCCAGGGTGGGAGAGGAGAGGGGAGGGTGACACGTAGCTCAGAGGCAGAGAAAACACCCTGTGGCTTCCTTTGCTTTGCAACCAGCAGGAGCCAGCTGGAGCCGCTAATGAAAGGATAAAAGTCTTGGGAAAAAAGTTTGAAGTGAATGGGCAAGGGGAGAAGTAAAGAGAATGAAATTAAAAATAGAATAATACTTGAAAAGGACCAAAATCTTGCATGTGTTTCATTGAATTGGAATTCAGCCTGGGGGGATTTGGGTTTAGCACTCACACCAGGGCAGAGGTGAGAAAAAAGTGGGCTCACTGCATGCTTGTGACACCATCATGGAGCTGAGACCAAGCAAGCTCACTGTATGCTACACAGGATAAGAACTAAGACCCTGCAGGCTCGCTGCATGCCATGCCAGGGCAGGAGTTAGGCTAGCACTCCCACCAGAGCAGAGCTGAAACCAAGCATGCCACACTAGGACAAAGTTGAGACCCAGTGGACTCACTGCGTACATACCACACCAAGACAGAGCAGAGACCCAGAAGGATCACTGCATGAGCTGAGTAAGGGGTTGCTGACAGAGCCATTTCAAATGAATTTTGATTCAGTTCAAACGAATACCATGGGGGAGGAGAAGCTGAGCCATTGTGCACTGACCAACAGTGGTGGGAAGAGGCAGAGTGGGTGAGGAGGGACATTGTTGCCCAGTGCTGAAAGTCAATTGTCTGCTTATTAGCAGTTAATTGGCTTTTTAACTGTTCCCCTTATAGCCATAGCCAGCCAGCCATGTGGTACTGGGGTTCTAAAGCAAGGAGCAAACTGGTGAGCTGCACCTGGGTGCTCAGAACGGTCAAAGTGTGCTGGGGTGTCATGCCCTGGGAGGAGGAGGGAGTGTTGGCTCGGGAACACCATCACTCTCCTTAAGCAGTAGAATTTAGAAGGGTTGAAAGTTTGCCTACAAAGCAAATGAGTGGGCAGGGCTAGGAATGGTGCATCCTGGGATACTGGAGGAATGAAAATAGAGCATTTTAGCTCTCCAGACTAACAATACCCTAGAATGACCTGGGTAAAATGGAACAAAGATAACCTTCACTTGAAGTGCCATAACTTTAGAAGATTTAGAGGGTACTCAGCATGGCTTAACACCTTTTAACAGGTGAATGCTGACATTTTAAGTGCCTCTATGCTGGTTTAAAGGTAAGCTGTAACCACCCTAATGTACATCCTCAGTTTTACTTCTTGCCAAATTCTTAGTTCAATCTCTTTTGCCTGCTTTTATTGTTCAGCATTTGCTAATGATCTTGGCTATTTTTGTTTCACTCCCTACAACCTTTTCTACCAATCATATACTTCCTGAGCTTCCTGAAGGTAATTTGACTTCCTGAAGCCAAACTGGTCTGAAAGATGTAAGGAAGAAAATAGCACTCCAGGAAATAATTTAAGGATAAAAGGATTAAAAATGCATTTCTACAGGGTTATGCAGTGATATTTTAAAAACACTCAATGGCTTATGATGAATAAAGAACACTTATTAATAGGAAAAATATTTTGCAATTATAGTGCTTTATATGTTCAAGAATGCTTGCTCTTTCTTGAACACAAACTTTAATAATTATTACATTTTGTCTTCAAGAAATTGTGTCACATCCTACAATCAAATCTCCCACATATTCAGTACTCCCTGAGAAATGTGGCAGATGGGTTTTCATGTGCTTTAACAACTGCTTTTCACCATGGTTGTTCTAAAGAAATGTATGATGGAAGTCACTCATCATGGTGTCTTGTGACCAGTGGGGTCCCCCAGGGCTCTCTCCTTGGACCCATATTGTTCAACATCTTCATTAATGATGTGGACACTGGAGTCAGAAGTGGATTAGCCAAGCTCGCCGATGACACCAACCTTTGGGGGAAAGCATCCACGCCAGAAGACAGGAGGGAGATCCAGGCTGACCTGGACAGGCTTAGCAAATGTGCAGATGAGAACCTGATTGTGGTTAACACTAAAAACTTGCAAGTTTCTCCACCTTGGGAAGAAAAATGTGCAGCATCTTTATAGGTTTGGTCATGCTACACTGGCTAGCACTATGGAAGAAAGAGACTTGGGGTTCATCATTGACCACAAGATGAACATGAGCCTGCAATGCGATCCTGCAGCTATTAAAGCGACCAAAACTCTGGCTTGCATCCAGAGATGCTTCTCAACAAATCCTGGGACGTCATTCTCCCCTTGTACTCGGCCTTGATGAGGCCGCAGCTGGAGTACTGCATTCAGTTTTGGGCTCCACAATTCAAAAAGGATGTGGAGAAGCTTGAGAGAGTCCAGAGGAGAGCCACGTGCGTGATCAGAGGTCAGGAAAACAGATCTTACGATGACAGGCTGAGAGCCATGGG